>NC_037532.1:32111000-32122774 GCF_001531365.2 Cynara cardunculus var. scolymus
TATATATATATATATATACACTATATTATAAAGCATTTGACAAAAACTCTTAAAAACAATTTTTTATGCATGAAGTATTGTATATTGAGCATATTACTTAAAATTCAAGATTACAAGTAAATTATGCATAAGTACAACTTATTAAAACTCCATGTTTGAATTCGTGTAACTAACTGCGGATAAACATAATCAAATAAAGGATAAACATCTCATTTTTCTAAAATATAATTAAGATAATTATCGAGTTCTAACAAAATAATTAACTATTATCTTTATAAGAAAATTATATTATTAAGGGGGTGTTTGGGATTGCTTATTTAAAACAACTTATGTTTTTTTGTAAAAGTGCTTATTAACTTATGYGGTATCAAACTGGAGTTTTGTAAAAAGTGTTTGGATTAGCTTATAGCGGTACCAAACCGCAATAAGCTGATAAGTTGTTTTTTAGTGTTTGGCAAATTTTGCTTATATATGTAAAATGACCAAAAAAGACAGGATTGTATGGTGAGGAGCAAGAGATGCACCTGTATTTWATGGCTACTGATACAGATGTRGGTTATCGATCTCTAGGGTTAGTGTATCGATTTGTTCATCGTATAGGGTTATCGATCTCTAGGGTTAGGGTATCGATTTGTTCATCGTATAGGGTAGACGATGATGTATATATGGAGGGGAAGAGATATCGATTGGAGAAGAGGAGATGATGATCGGAGAAGATATCGATTGGAGAAGAGGAGATGATGATCGGAGAAGATATCGATTGGAGAAGAGGAGATGATGATCGGAGAACAGATCGATAAGAGATCGATTTGGAGAAGACGTACCTGGAGAAGAGATCGATGAGAAGAGATCAATTTTGGAGAAACGTAACCTGGAGATCTGATCGATTTTGGAGAAGACATGATTTGGAGACGTGATCGATTGGGGGTGTTTAGACAGGGTTAAAATGGTAAATCGGTAATAAGTCAATTTTCATAAGTCAGTATGGATTAACTTATAAAAAACGACTTATTACCGGTTTGGTACCGGTATAAGCATTTTTTTTTTACCCAAACACTCCAAAATGACTTATCTCCGGTACCAAACTGAAATAAGTTAATAAGTCAGTTTGAAAAGCTTTCCCAAATACCCCCTAAACTAAATATAAATTACTTCGTTATCAAACTTAAATTAAATTATAAAAAAAAAATTGAATTAAAAAATTACACAAAAAATGATGAATTTTAAATAGTTAATATGATTCAAATTTAAATTTTATTCAAAAATAAAAATATCATCGTTTTTTGAAAATCACATAAGACTATATTATAACATTAATTAAGATAAAAAAACAAAATAAAATATTAAAATAAAAAAATATCTCGTTACATTATACGATTATCTTTTTAATACATAATATAATATAATATTCAAACATGTTCAGTCGGATTAGGAAATTTTCAGCCGCCGTCGATAGTGGAGAAGTAGGTCAACCAAAAATAATAGAGGAAGGAATGGTCCGGTCCGGCATCTAAAAAATATTTAATTAGATAATCTTTTCCATCAAATTTACTTTTTAGTGACCTTTTTTTATTTTAGTTATAAAAATCTTTTATGTATTTACATAAATTTGATTTTCAAATTAAAAAAAAATTCTTAATATAAATTTACGTAAATATCACAAGAGGAACTTTATTTTAAAAACCGGTGTAATTGTGATAATTATGAAAACTTTTGCATCATATGTTCTATCATATTTTTTTTTCTAAGGATTTTGAATTTTGAATGACATATATTCTTTTCACATGTACTCAATGTAAACATTTTTTACGTGTTTTTGAAACAAAAAATACACGTAAATGAGTTTCACATCTTGAACCGAATACATATCAAACAAACACGTTATGAAAAAAAATATATGTTATAAATACATTTAGCCAGAAAAAAAAATCACATATAAAATAAAATATTAATATAAAAATTCTCATGAATCTCAAAAAATTTAATTTTTTTTAAATAATCAAGCCATTTGCAAAGTATTTTTTTTTTCAAAATATACAAATAATTTTACATAAATAATGGCAAAAACTGAATTTGGTGGTAAATTCTCCAACAAGACGCCAATTAAGACTAACTTTTGAGATCAATCTGAAAAAATAAAATATTTTTTAAAAAAAATATTAAAAAAAGAAAAATAAATTGTCATTCTCCTCCAATTTCCTTCACCTAGGGTTTTTTTAGATTGACACATGGTATCATGTCGTTGGTTGAATTTAATTTTTTAAAATAAAACTTGTTTGATAATTTAATTATAAGGATGGTGTCTAATTGGTATGAGCTTGACTACAAAGGTCAAAAGTATTAAGAGATCCCAAATTTAAATTCAAAGAAGAATAAAAATCTCTTTGTGGCCATGGAGGTTCAAATACGGTGACTCCGAGCTATCTGCAAAGAAAGTAGTCGTTCCGAGATTAGTTGGCGCGTATAGCAAGTTGGATATCCGGTTAATCAAAAAAATAATAATTTTTAATTGAAATTGAATTGGATAAGACTATCGTTCAATTTACTCTAACTGCTGGGAGGAGTTTTCTATTTATGGAACCAACCTGGCCATACTATCGTCGTCATTGGAACAATGGCTGCCACCGGTGACAGTACTTGCTACGACCGAAAAGCCGAGCTCAAAGCTTTTGACGAAACAAAAGGTGGCGTTAAAGCCCTAGTCGATGCCGGAATCCAAGAAATC
Organism: Cynara cardunculus var. scolymus; assembly: GCF_001531365.2. Classification (NCBI taxonomy): domain Eukaryota; kingdom Viridiplantae; phylum Streptophyta; class Magnoliopsida; order Asterales; family Asteraceae; genus Cynara; species Cynara cardunculus. The sequence continues at coordinate 32,113,726 of NC_037532.1, forward strand.
CCTCGCATATTCATCCATCAACCGGAGCCCTTGCCCAAATCCTCCACGCCTTTCGAGATTCCAATCTTGGACCTTGGGTCCACCGATAGAGCATCGACGGTGGAGAAGATCCGAGAGGCATCGGAGACTCTAGGATTCTTTCAAGTGGTGAATCACGGGATACCTGTGACTGTGATGAACGAGGTGATTCAAGGAGTCCGTAGATTTCACGAACAAGATGTCGAGGTGAAGAAACGTTTTTACACAAGAGATCCTTCAAACGCAGTGGTGTATCATAGCAATTTCGATCTGTATACTTCCCCTGCCGCTGCTTGGAGGGACACCTTTTATACATTTATGGCTCCGTCACCTCCGTCACCGGAAGAATTGCCTGAGGTTTGCAGAGACATACAAATCGAGTACTCAAATCATGTGATGAAACTAGGGGGCGTCTTGTTTGGATTGATCTCGGAGGCGTTGAACCTAAACCCTAGTCATCTGTCAGATCTGGATTGTGACAAGGGGCTTGCATTCTTCGGCCATTATTACCCTGCTTGTCCACAACCAGATCTAACCATGGGTGCAACCAAACACTCAGATTATGGATTCCTTACCGTGCTTCTACAAGATGAAGTCGGTGGCCTACAAATACTTAATAATAATCAATGGATTGATGTCCCTCCAACACCTGGTGCCCTTGTGATCAACATCGGAGATATATTACAGGTAGAACAGCATTGAACGTTTTGATTTTCACCTTTGAAAAAATGGAGGTTAGATTCTGATATTTTAATCTGTTGGGGTTTCAGATGATGTCTAATGACAAATTGAAGAGCGTGGAGCACAGAGTGGTGGCAAAAGAGGAAGGGCCGAGGGTCTCGGTGGCCTGCTTCTTCAGTACCTCTCTAGCGCCGTTGACGGCATTGTACGGTCCCATCAAAGAGCTGGTTTCCGATGAGAACCCACCGAGGTACAGAGAAACCACGGTTCATGACTACATTCAGTATTCATTCTATAGAGAAGTTGATGGCGTTTCTGGTTTACTTCATTTCAAGCTGTGAAACTTGAATAACTACAAACAAACACACACACACACACACACATATATATATATATATGCATATACTTTGTGCATGATTCTTAAATTACTAGAAATATATACCTTGTAATGCATTTCTATTTTGGTTGTTTCTATTTTAATTTTGTACTTTGTGTGGTTTTAGTTCTAAATGTTGGTGAAAGTTTCCTATTAATTATCAGTTTTATGATACTATCATGAATTTATGAATATCTACGTGTTTTTTGGAATTGTTTATTTGAAATAATTTATGTTTTTTTTTTTTAAATATTTATCAACTTATTATAAGCTAGAATGGTTTAACTTCATCAAAAACTTTTTATTACCGGTTTGGCACCGGTATGTTGTTTATCCAAGTACTGAAAATATAAATGTTTTTTTAGATAACTAGAAGTATATTCGTGCAATGCAACATAATAAATCTTTGTTTCATCTCTTTCGCTTTATTTTATGAATTTATGTGGTTTTGATAGCAAGAGAGTTCTTCAGTTGGTTATTAAGTTTTATGGGGTATTCTATCGTATTGATAGGATTCGACGGTTATGTTGTATTCTAACATGTTTATCAATTATTTATGAGTTACTTTTATAATCTTGAAACGTATTAAGTGAACCGGATATATGTATGTACGTATGTTTTCTTTGCTAAGAAAAATATAATTAAATTTAAAAAAATTTAATATAATTAACTAAAATTAAATTAATTTTAAACAAAAAATTAAATTACTTACAACTAACTGCGGATTACAACGGATTTTTAAATATCCGTTGTTAATCCATCTATAATTATAACAACTTTTAGAAAAAATAAAAAATCTTCATAAGATTATCAATGGATGACTATAATTGTTGCGGCGTAATGGTTGAGGTTCTGAGGATGTGATGTAATATCTCATCTGTCCAGAATTCGATTCTAAACGTATACAATAATTGCAGTATTTAGATTATCTGGACTAATTTTTTGTAGGCACAATTTTATGAGATTAGTCCCGACATAGCCTGAGACACTCTTCCAAAATTACCGACAAACTTTATTTAATATATATATATATATATATATATATAAATCAAATTTCTTCGTTTATAATATATAATATGAGATGATTTGATTGATTAACGGATTTATCTTGCTTGTTTTGTTTAGTCGAAGAATCTTCTTGGGTGGATAAGCTCTAACAGTACAAAAATTCTACTATTGCAGAAAGTGTAATTTAGTGGATTTGTAGTTGTCTGGTTACCGGAAGTAGATGTGAGATAAGACATCTAAACCATTTTAATCATGGTGTCACATTTTAAGCTCTAACTTATCTTTCGAGATTCACATCACGAGTTGGTACTACAAACTTCTATTGAAACAAATAAAATCGTAACTAGTATTAATCATTAAGCACTATTAGAAAACAAACTTTCGCATACGAAAATCATCGATGAAATTTCTTCCACGGATTCAATGGTGGATTATCAACCGATCACCGACGGATCTAGGAAGTTGATTTTTCCCTGGACTTGTTGACTTCTATCTGTAAAAATTAAAAAAATATATCTTTCTAAATCTTTAAAAATAGCGATGGATTTTAATTAATTAAATTGCACTTATAATCCGTTTGTAACTTTATTAAGAATCTTTTATTTTTTAAATTTTTTTTAAAACTATCTATTGGGTTTTAAAACAATATTTGTCACCTCGAACATCCATCGGGTGAAAATTTTTTAGGTTACAATAGTTAGGAAACATTCCCAAAACTTAAAACCCGATCGGATCCAGTGACAATTAAACACAAGTAATAAAACACACATAGAGTTGTACCTTTCAGATTTGACGAGAATTTTGACAAAGCACTTAGAAACCAATATAAGTTTCCTATATCGATAATCCACACACGAACAGGCTATGTGCCTCCATCGGATTCTATCCCAGAACCCTAGATTTAAATGTGTATTACAGAATAGAAAATGTTTTTTTTTTGTATTCTTTATCTGAAGGCTAATTCTAAATGATTCAGTCGGATAGAAATTAATTTAGTATCACTTTATTTACATGGTTTGAATTATAGATAAACTATAATTCAAAATAAGGATTTTTAATTATTTGTAATACTTGTATAATTATCATAACTACACTTTTAGTACATATTTTCATAATTATCCTCTAATAATAATTGTTTCTACAATCAACATGGTTAAACTTGGGTTACTACAAATGGAGCAAACGTATTATTTGTGTGTGATCCTATAGATTTACATATTTCTTAGCAATATTCTTGTGTGACATATGTCATGTGCATTTAATAACTTATATTCTTCCACTTGCATACGATACACAGTAACACAGACAGTGGTAAGGGTCTAGCATCAAGTCACTGCCCCTAAGGCTATGTACATGTTTTTATCTTGAGCAATATGATTGATCCAATCAATCATGTGGTAGAATCATTCATTATCCTTTTGTTCATGATTTTTTTGTTTATATATCTATCTCATCCTTTGTAGTTCAAGATTATGTTTCTTGATCCCGACATATTTGATTCAAACCAATGTTATTAGTTGAGCTAGTCCATTTGTCTATAGCCATCTTCGCTCTTTAAAAAATTAAATTCTTTGATTTTCTCGTCAAAAATGAAGATTCCAACTAGGAGATGCTTGGTTTAGTCCATAAAAGGACCTTTGCAACTTGCATACCTTTTCATGATATTTTGCATGCTTAAAACCTTATGGTTTTACCATGTACACGACCTCGCTCAAAGTTCCGTTAAGGAACATGGTTTTAACATCCATTTGTCATATCTCGTAATCATGATTCGCAACTATGGCAAGAAGAATCCTGATAAATTTAATCATAACAACTGGAGAAAAGTTCTCACTATAATCTACTCCTTGAGTCTAACTTAAACCTTTTGCTACCAATCTGGTTTTATAGGTATGCACAATCCCATCTATGTCAAATTCCTTTTTGAATACCCACTTGCACCTAACCACTTTGCAGCTGACAATTGCATCTACCAATAGATTGTATTTCAGCCTTCATGACATCATACCATTAATCAGATTCCAAACCTAATATTGCTTCTTTATAGGTTGCAGGTTCATTATGAACTGCGTTGCAACGGCTAATGAGATAACCATATCTCTCAGGCTCTTAACGATTTCTAACCGATCTTTGGACTATTTGTATCTTATCATTTTTCTCAACAACTTGTTGGGATTCAATATCTTGTTGATGGTCAATGTCAACTATCATCTTCTGGTTCTTGAATTTCTTCAACTTCTTTTTTGTCTCTTGTAGTGGTTCTTGTTAGAAAATCATTTTCTAAGAACTCACCATGTCGTGCAACGAATACTTTGTACTCACTGGGTGTGTAGAAGTAATATCCAATTGTCTCTTTTGGATATCACACAAAGATGCACTTTTAAGATCTTGGGTCAACCTTTTTAGAGGCTTCTTGCTTAACATTATCATCACATCCCCTAAATTATAGGACAACTTTGGGATCTTCCGGTTCATAATGCATATGGGGTCTTTTCTGTCTTTTTTTTTGGTGTATTATTTAGTATTTGACAATTGTTTTTATGACATATCTCTTGAAACTCTTAGGTAAAGTGGTACTAATCATCATAGAGCAAATCATGACCAACAAAGTTCTATCTCTCCTCTCGGACACACCATTGTGTTGTGCTGTTCCTGGAGGAGTTAGTTGGGATACAATCCCACAATCTCTACGATAATAGATAAACTCTTGGCTTAGATATTCGTGACCTCGATCTAATTGAAGTGTTTTTTTTTCTTCAAAATGAACAATAAATTTTCTTATGTATATATATATATATATATATATATATTTATTTATTTATTTAAAGTCAAATACAGATAAGACAAAGGAAATTAAACATTAACATAAAAATAATAAAATACAAATTCATAACAGAACTAAACATACATGGTACCGAACAAACGTAGTTTCACAATGAAAAATTTAAAAACTAAGATATAAATTAAAGAATCTATTGGTTTCCAGTAGCCATATAGTGACTAAAGTTTCCGGTCGTAGTAAATCTCCAAGTATTAATCTGGAAATTGTAAATGACTATGATCTTTGGACAAGGGATGCATTTTTTTGGTTGACTGGGGTCCAACAATGACATTAATATGCTGGAGTCCTCACATCTTTTTGCAAATTTTGCAGCAGATAATGCTACTCCTACTGATTATGTCATCAAAGAAAAATCGTATAATATAGAGTATTAATTTAGCTGATGATATATATCCAAAATGGGTTACTGCTGTTCAATCTATTCATGATCTACGTGGCTCTAAAAACAATATTTTGTAATGAAACAAGAAACATGTAGAAAAGACGTGGAATATGCATTTTGCGTATTGCAATTAAGATTTGCAATTGTAGCAAGATATGCATGGTTATGGAGGAGTGAAATATTGCATAATACAATGACTTTGTGCATCATTATGCATAATATGATTATAGAAGATAAACGAGATGTTAATGCACCAATTGAAGAACGACGCAAAGTGCAAGACGTGAGAGTTGAGATGGTGAGCGATAACAAATGGTGGATTTGAACAGCTTCCTGTTCGACATAAAAAGATCAAGGATAAAGACACACACTATGAACTTCGAAATGGATTAATTGATCATTTGTAAGATAAGTAGACTAATTCAGAGTATTACTATTATTTATGTGTTTTTTAAATTTATGTTATTTGAATTAATGTATTTTTTTAATATTAATGAGCGCAGCAAATTTAATGTTCTTTTTAATGTTAAGATTGAAAATGGTTTTACCGCAATCATTAGTATTTTTATAGATTCTCATGCAATCTTGTGATCACTAAAACATGCACACACATACATGCATACATACGTGGCAAGAATCTGGCGGGGTCTAATATGGCGGCAGTTCACATCATCCTCCGCCGCCTTGCCAATTGTGTGGTCTTAAGTCATCGCTGGCAATTAATTAGTGGGTGGATATTGCTATTTATGGACGGACCTTCGCATACGATCGTCATCAAAACGATGGCTGCCACTCAAACCACAGTTTCAGTCACCCCATATTACGACCGACCGACCGAACTCAAAGCCTTCGACGAAACAAAGGCCGGTGTCAAAGCCCTGGCCGATGCCGGAATCCAAAAGATCCCTCGTATCTTCCACAACCAACCGGAACCCTTGCCCAAATCCTCCACCCCTTTCGAGATTCCAGTTGTGGACCTTGGGTCCACCGATAGAGCATCGACGGTGGCGAAGATCCGTGAGGCGTCGGAGACTGTAGGGTTTTTTCAAGTTGTGAATCACGGGATACCTGTGACTGTGATGAACGAGATGCTTCAAGGAGTCCGTAGATTTCACGACCAAGATGTGGAGGTGAAGAAACGGTTTTACACAAGAGATCCTTCGAGAGCAGTGATTTATAATAGCAATTTCGATCTGTTCAGCTCCCCTGCTGCAAATTGGAGAGACACTTTTATTTCATTAATGGCTCCATCACCTCCGCCCCTGGAAGAATTGCCGGAGGTTTGCAGAGAAATACAAGTCGAGTACTCGAATGAAGTGATGAAACTAGGTGGAGTCCTATTTCGATTGATCTCAGAGGCGTTGAAACTGAATCCTAATCACCTTGGAGATTTAGACTGTGACAAGGCGCTTGCCTTTGTCGCCCATTGTTACCCTGCTTGTCCACAACCAGATCTAACCATGGGTGCAACCAAACACACAGACGATGGGTTCATTACCGTTCTTCTACAAGATGAAATTGGAGGCCTTCAAATACTTCATAACCAACAATGGGTTGATGTTCCTCCAACCCCTGGTGCGCTTGTGGTCAATATTGGAGATCTATTACAGGTATAACGACATTCAGCATATGATTTTGAGTTTGAAAAACTGGAGATCAGAATCTGATTACGTTAGGGTTTCAGATGATATCGAATGACAAATTCAGGAGCGTGGAGCACAGAGTGGTGGCGAACGAGAAAGGGCCGAGGGTGTCGGTGGCATGCTTCTTCAGCAGCTCCCTGGCGCCGTCGACAAAGGTGTACGGACCCATCAAGGAGTTGGTTTCCGATGACAACCCAGCGAGGTACAGAGAAACCACCGTTTATGACTACATCCAGTATTCACTCTCCAAGGGACTTGATGGCGTTCCTCGTTTACTTCATTTGAAGCTTTAAATTATATTTTCAACACATACCATTATCATATTCATCATCAAACTCGTAATTATTACTATTCAATATATATCTATACCTAAATAATTATAAACTCGTAATTATTACTATTCAATATAAGGTTTGTTTTCTTAAAAAGTAAAAAAAGATTTTTACTGTACGTTAGTCCATGGGAAAGCCCGCTTTTTGTAAAGCGGGTTTTGAAAAGTTTTCAAGATTGTAAAAACGGACTTGGATTTACTATATATTAGGTTCGTTAGACAAGAAAAATATGTTAGACCTGGCCCGGGCCCGACCCAAACCCATAAATAATAAGCTCTAATGGTTTGTAAACCCTACTTCTGAAACAAAATATATTGGAATCGTTTGGCTTCAAAAGAATTATAAGTTGATTATAAAATTTTAACTATTGAATGTTGTTCTTGATATCTAGGATTTTTGTCGAATGAGTGTATCTTCAAGTTAAATCACAGGTCTGTAAAGTCTCGTGATGCGTTATTAGTCAGATTCCACAAGTTTAAGGGATCTTTAAAGTTTTTCTGGTTGATCTTGAGAAAATTTTTAAAGTTCTTTGATTGGTTTTGATGGGAGTTTTTTGGTTTTTGTAGTTGATTTTGAGAAACTTTTTTGGGTTTTTTTTTATTGATTTCGAGGGATTTTTTTGGTTTTTTGGTTGATGTTCTTTGTATTTTATGATATTATAGATTTCAAAACATCCATCAGTCCTTTATATATCTTTCATCTTCTTTCAAACTATCATCTTTCTACCAATGTGGGATGATGAAACTCAATCTTATTTCAAGAAGATTGATATTTTGTGAAATGAATAATTTGTTTTTAATTTTGTGTTTTGCATAATATTTTAACTGTCTTTCGCACTATAAATTTACCATTTGGTCGATTTTGATTTCAATCATGGTTATAGATTTCAAAGCATCTATCACTATTTTTTATATCCATCATCCCCTTTTAAACTATCATTTTTCTACCAATGTGAAAAGATGAAAGTCAACCTTATTTCAAGATTTGAGTAATACTCAAACCTCATTTTTGGCAAATATCATCCTTGGTTTCACTTTTAATTTTGCACAACAATTTTTACCGTTTGGTTGGTTTTGATTCCAATCAGGTTATAGACTTCAAAGATAGTCATCCAAAATAAAACAATCCTATGAGTCAAACTTTATGATTAACATAAAGACATCAAATCCACCTTTCTTATACATACCACTTTGTTCAAATATTTAAACTCTTCATCAATGTGAGATAACTAAAACTCAATCACAATTCACCGTTTGAGAATACTTAATTCTCATGGTGTCACCTCAATACCCTCAGTGTGTGTATATATATATTTATATATATATATATATAGGTTGGTTATTATACAACCCATGACATTTGTGCAACCAATACAACTCAATCTCAACCGTCCATTTCATTTGATTAATATGTGATTTGATAGAAGTTTTGATTGTTTCCTAATATAAAGTATTGATCATAATTAATGAATCATATTCATCTTACATAAATATTTAAATCATAATAAATGAACTCTCATCATTTCCATAAATATCTCAATTTATTGGGTTGCATTGGTTGTACAAATGCAACATGTTGTATTTGAAACAAACTATATATATATATATATATATATATACTATTTTATAATGCATTTGGCTAAAACTCTTAAAAACTCTTAAAACTCTTAAAAACTCTTAAAGTCGTTCATCCCTAAACGATTTCATCCCTATCCGATTTCATCTCATATCTGAATTCGTGTAACTAACTGCAGATAAACACAATCAA
>NC_037532.1:32122874-32141015 GCF_001531365.2 Cynara cardunculus var. scolymus
AAAAATAAAAAATCCGCCGGAAATCCGCCGGAAATGTTAATTTTTTTTAAAAATTTATTTATTTTTCCGCCGGAAATCCGCCGGAAAAATGTTTACTATTTTTTTAATAAAAAAATAAAAAATCCGCCGGAAATCCGCCGGAAAAGTTAAATTTTTTTAAAAAATTATTTATTTTTCCGCCGGAAATCCGCCGGAAAAATGTTTACTCTTTTTTTTAAAAAAAATTAACAAAATCCGCCGGAAATCCGCCGGTAAAATCTTGTAATTTCAAGATTAATCTGAGTAATTAAGAAATCCGTCGGAAATCCGCCGGAAATTGTTGAAAGTCAATAAAATGTTGACTTTTTTAGCGTCCGCCGGAACGCCGCCGGAAATCCGCCGGAAAATTACCGGCGGATCAATCCGCCGGAAATCGGCGCCGGAAATGCTGACTTTTCTAGTAGTGTTAGTTAATCTGAACGACATAACCAGAAACTCCTGATGCCCATATCTAGTTCAGAGCAGTTTTAGCTATATCTTCGTCCCAGACTTTCAATTGATGATATCCTGCCACAAGTCAATTTTAGAGAAATAACGAGCTCCAACGAATTGATCAAATAAGTCATCAATTTTTGACAAAGGATATTTATTCGTTATAGTAAGTTTATTTAATTCTCGATAATCTGTACACATTCTCATCATACTGTCTTTATTTTTGACAAATAAAATGGGAGCACCCCAAGAAGATGTACTCGGTTTGATAAAACCCTTGTCAAGAAATTCTTTCAGTTGGGTCATTAATTTCTTCAATTCAGACGGTGCCAAAAAGTATTCTTGTTAATAGTATCAACTACTAAGGCATAGTCAAGGGGCACAAATTTCACGTATAAACACCTAGCAAATAAAAGCGATACAAAAGAATAATTTGCACTGGAATCAAATAGCACCTTTGCATATATTGAGTTTATAAGAAACGTACCTGTTACAACATCAGAAATTTTCTCTTCCTCCCTCCTCGACATCTGAAAAGACAGCCCTCTCGCCCTATCAAATTCAGCCGTTTTAATGTTAACTCCTCCAGGACTATTTAGAGTATTTCCACCAAGAATCAATCTCAGATTCTTTAGCTGAGGGAAATCCGGCTTGATATGATCAAGAGGTTACCATGATAACAACGTTGGGCATCCGACAAAATGTATGGATAAATGTCCCGGTTCCCCACATCTGTAGCATTATATTTGATCAAAATTACAGTCATCTGGGTGAACACGGTGACATCTTTGACATGGTCGTTCACCGAATCGCTAAACCAAATGATTATCTGTTTTCACAAACTTTCGTCTTCTAAACTCGGCTGACAACCCCTCCGATTTTCTCAGCCACGTCTACTGCCAATGGGAATGTAGTGGGGTTCATTGCAATCACAAATTCTCGGATCAAAGGCTTTAATCCCCAAATATACCTCTCAACTTTACGAGACTCAGATGAAATATAATGTTCAGCAAAACGGGAGTGTTCAATGATCTTTTATGTATACTCCCTTACATTCTGATTTCTCTGCTCTAACTTTAAAAATTCCTCTTATAGTTGCCTTACTGCCGCTTTAGAGACGAATTGTTCATTGAATCGATCCATAAATTCTATCCAAGACATAGATTGTAAAATATTGGGTTTTACCAAAGATTCAATGTCCCACCAATATAAAGCATTAGACTTAAGCATAGATACGACAAATCTGACCCTATCTTCATAAGAACACATACTTGTATTAAATACGGATTCGATTTCTTTTAACCAGCACATCGCCTTTGCAGGATTTCTTTCTCCGAAAAAGTTAGGGGTTTACATGTCAAAATCATCTTGATATCACCCTCTCTTGCATTGGAAGATTGAACTTGCGAGTTAATCTCTACTCACTCTCTTTCCAACTCTGGCAGGTACTCCTAGAATGAAGTCAAAGTATTTCTAATTTGCTCATTTCTTCAGCTAACATATCTCAAGTAATATACTGAGGATGTTGAATTGGTTCTTCATTATAGTTTTCCTAAAGAGATTCACCTTGATTTGGATGAACTTCAGGATGACTACTTCTTCTTCTTCTTCTTCTTCTTCCACATCCCCTTCCTCTGCCCCATGCCTCGACCCCTTCCTCTACCTCGTCCCACTGGTAAATTTTCAGGAACGTTTTCGAATGAACTTTCTTTTTCGTCTGGGCTTATGAGAGCGATCCTTTTAGACCTTCTAGATTGACTTGCCATTTGTCAAATTACAAAATTTAATATTCACATAATCACATTCCCCAAATATTATAAGATATCCAAGCACAAATATGTACCTCTAAAACTTTAAGTCTATGCATTATGTTGAATACCTAAATCTCTTAAACTCAGGCTCTGATAACAAACTTGTAACACCTAGAATCACATTTGCATATAACCACATATTTCATATATTATGAAATACAATTTACACATTTGGTCCCTATATACACACAAAATATATTAAAAAAAGTAGCCACCAAAATTTTCTTTTCCACATAATCTCAGTACAAGACTTGTATGCATAACAAGTATTCAAGTATAGATAACATCACATCTTCAAAAATTCATATATGCAAGTAATCATAAATTTCTTCATAATTTCTCTTGTCCCTTATCTTTCAATTGTGTCTGACCTGTAATGCACATTTTAAAACACCAAAATGAGGGTTAGACCATGAAGCCTAGTGAGAAATCCTTTTGATTGCTATTACAGGGTGAAAATCACTACTGGGTGAAAATCACCAAAACACTTTTATAAAACCCATATTTGTATAAATAACAAATAAACAATGTTTTATCAAAACAAATCTCTTTTGTCACATCAATAAGATTAGACAACACCCATTTATCGTGTCAAACAACCAAATAAACCATTTATCGTATAACATATAAACTTGTCGCATCATATAGATAAAACCATAATTTTCTCACATCACATGCGTGAGACAACCCCATCTCCTCGCATCACACAAGTGCAAGAATCATCTCATCGCATCCAATACAGGCGATAAACACATTTTGTCACATCAATAGGATGCGACAACTCAACTTGTTACATCACAATGATGCGATAAAAAATACCTTATCACATCAATAGGATGCGATAACCCAAAGTCATCGTATTATAAGCATGCGATAAACCCCATTCATCGCATAAAAAAGAAGCGATAGTAGTTCTTCATTTTAGTCAAAAATCCGAGTTTTCACATTCAGTTGATTATGTCATCTTTTTCTCAAAATACGCTTCTCCTGATTATATCACCTTTATCCCAATACACCTCTCATGATTACGCCAGCCTTATTCCAAGATATGTCTTTCCTGATTATGTCACTCTTATCTCAGGATACGTCTATCATGATTATGTCACTCTTATCTCAGGATACATCACCCTTATTCCAACCATTTTGATATTAACATATCAAAAATACAAAATTATGCTAACAATTGCATAATAACAATTTCAAAACTCCCCACATAAAGAAACATAGAGTTAGGTTTTTTAATGCGTAAAAAGTACATTATCGACAACCGTAATCGACCCCTCAATCGTAATTTTAGTTTTCCTATTAGTGGTGGGGGGAAGGGAGACTAAAATCAATACCATTGGATCAAATTTTTAAATGCCATTAATGCATCCAACGCATGGCCACCGCTTGAAACCAAATTAATTTTTTTTTCCCCACTTTTATAGGAAAAATAAAATTAAAAAATAAAAACCTTTTTCCATCTTTGGCTTTACTTTCACAAAAACACGTTTTTTTAATGTTATTTATGGGAAAATGACAAAAAAAACAATTAAATAAATCAACTTAATTTATAGCCACTTTTAAAAGTATACTCTTAAAAGTAGCCATACTTTAAGCTAAAAAGTTTAGAAAAAATGTGTAAAGATTGATTTTAATTTAATTTTATATCTTTATTTTTTTTATATTTTTATCATATTATCATATAAATTAAAATATATATAATTATAAAAATATGTAATATAAGTATTAAAAATAATTACTACGTTTTTATGATATTTAATAATATAATTAAATAAAAAAATATTCAAATATTAAGCTCGTTTTGAAGGTATTGATGAGACGATTATATGATATAATATATAAAAAGAGAAACATATTTTTTGAAGTATTTTAGTTAATATACAATTTATGTATGATAAATGTGATGAAAGTGTAAAATGAAAAATGAAAAAGTAAGGATATAAAATAAATTAAATAACTAACTACAAATATATAAAATATAATTAAAATCAATTGAAGATTTTTTCAGTGTGTGGCTTTTATTTTTCAAAATGACTATAAAGTGAACTGAGTTAGGTTAACTGACTATTTTTTTCAATTCCTCGTTATTTTTTATAGTCATGGTCAGCAAGGCTCAGAGAAAAAATAAATTGAATCAGAAAACCTTAAACACACAACACACACACACACACACACATACATATAATTATACCCAAAACTCGACCAACCCCAACCCAAAACCTAGCCAACCCGAGCCCAAAACAATCCGAAATCCAAAACCCAAAATCCAGGTGTTGATTTTCATATCTAAATTCCGACTGGATTTTTGGTTACCCACCGAACCTATCCAATGCACACCCCTAGATTGTACTACACAAATGGGTTTAGGTAACATGCCTATTACATCTTAACTATTTTAGAGTACTAAATTTTTAAATATTGTTATTAAAATAGTATGATAAAGCTTTGGTAATATCTTTTGTGGAATTAAATAAAAAATTTAGATTATAATTATTTTTCTATTAAGCTTTTAAAATACTTGTTCTCTTATTTTTCTTGATAAAACATTTGATTAGTAATCAAACAATTCCGTCAAATTATATAACAAACTTAACTTTAAATAATTTTTTGCCTCTTTGTTTATCCTTGAATTTGAGATGCATAAAAAAATTAATTATCACATTATTTATTTTTTAGTCGTGATTATCAACATCATATCCTAAGAGGAGAGGGAGATTTAAAAAAAAAAAAACTAATTTACCCCTAAATATTATCCATAAGTTTTTTTAAATTAATGGATGATTATCAACATTAATATTTTTAATAATGACCACTGATTATTAATAATGTGTGGTCGAGATTGGATCTCATGATTATGACAAGCAACCGAGTTCTCCATTGACCCCCGTACATGCATATATATATATATATATATATATATAGAGAGAGAGAGAGAGAGAAGAGCATACAAACCAATATCAACCGTCCATCTAGTGTAATGAATATTTGGTTATATGAATATCTTGGTTGTTTTCTAATATAAAGCATTGATCATAATAAATGAATTCTGATAATCTTTTATACAACTACGTATTTACTTAGTAACGCGTAGTTAAAAAGATCTTGCATTATTTCCTTTATTACCTAGTTTCATTAGGTGGAAGAGTCAAACAAGAATATGAGATTAAAATTTCTAATTATTAGCACATATCAATGAATTATCAAGTGTTTCTGGTTGATGGAGACCTTTCAGTGGACACACTCTAGAATAGAGACGACTAAATTGGTACTAGCCTCGTAAGGTTATATGCCCACTACTAAAAAAACATATTTTTTTTGGCAGTCAATTCGTTAGAAATCATAGTTCCTGATGGATTTCCAACGGATTCTAACTGCCGAAAAAAGAAGTGTTTTCGGCAGAATTTCCACCAGATTTATCATTTCCGGCAGATCCCCGTCGCGGAAATCTGTTGCTAGTTTTTTTTTTTTTTCATTTTTCTGATTTTCTTGACTTAATCAATTAACGTAGTAATTAAGATTAAACTTACCAGCAGACTTTCTATCGGCAATTTCAATTAATTTAAAAAAAAATAAAAATATTTTATTTTTAAAGTTTTAATTAAATTACTGGCGGAAAATCCGTCGGAAATCTATCGGTAAAAATTATGTCTGAAAATTATTTATTTTTGATTGAATTATTTTTAGAATAAATAAATAAATTTACTGACAGATTTATCTGCCACTGATCCGTTGGAAATACTGGGCATATTTTAAAAAAAATGAATTTTCATATTTATTAGAATTTAAAATAATAACAAATAATATTATAGATCACTAAAATTACAAATTTACAAAAAAATCCATCCAAGGACCACGTTGAAAAATCCAGGCAAGGACCAATGTTGAATTAGGCCGTTGATGAGGGGTCATCGACAAAAAGACAACTTTATACCTTCTTTTGCCAAATATTTAATCAAGTACTTTTCAACCAATGAAATTCTCTGTTCATCCAAATCCTAAGGGGGTGTTTGGTTCTTAGAATTTGATGGAATTGGAATGTCCAAATCTTTGACCAAATTCCAAATCTCATGTTTGGTTCACATAATAGATGTGAATGAATCCTTCCAATTCTAACCAATTCCATCCAATTCCTTAATTCATTGATTTCACAATTCCATCGCATATGCCACGGATTTCAAATTCCAATCTGAAAAATTCTTTAGCCCTCATCCATTCATCGACGTTGTATCTCGATTTGCTCTGTTCTGGTATGCTCGATCTCCTTTAAAACTAAGAATGACAACGGGCTAGGTTCGGGCCGGTTATTGGTAATCCCGTCCCAGAAACCGATATCTAAAACTGTCCCCATGACCGCCCTGATCCCCGTCAGGGATCTTATTGGGTCCTGCGGTTTCCCCGATCCCCGTTGGGGAATTCGTGAAGGTAAAAATTCTCTTTTTTCCGTTCACCGTTGGTTGTAACCGAACCCGAAACCGAAACCGAAACCCGAAACAGATCTAAAAATCTCCGCTAAAATCCCCGAATTTAATATTATATATATATGTATATAAATTAAAATTAATATATATACATATATCAAGCCGGGCCCGGCCGGGCCGATGATCACCGTCCCCGCCCCCGTTAAAATCCCCGAATTTGTCCCCAATCCCCGCCCCGTCCTCGATAAAATGTCCCCGAACCCAGCCTGAAAGTTTCGGTTTCAGTTTTTTTTGCTTGTAATTTTCTCGTTGAATTTCGTGAATGAAACAAAAAAATTCCAATTCGGTTAAGAATTCCCTTCCAATTCCATCCAACCAAACGCAATCAAAAGATATGGTTAAATTCCATCAAATTCAATTCCATTTCCTCAAAGTCAAATTCATTTGATGAATTCCAATTCCATTGAATTCCATTCTACGAACCAAACGACCCCTAAAACTCCATTGACGAAGCCATGCAACCTAGAAATGAGAAAAATATGAAGAATTAAAGGTGACAATAGAAACGTTAGAGTTGACTACATAAAGTATGTCGATTATTATTTGAAAGTTTAATCAAATGGGATAACATAGGAGGAAGCCATGTAAATTCTAAGGTAAGCTGCAATTCTTATAGGTTGTTGTTGAATTATAAGTAATGTAGTGTTGTATATATTAGTTTAGACTTTTAGTAGTCATTTGAGGACATTGGTATATTAGAAAGATGTACAGAAATGGTCTAAAATAAGTTGGGTTAAAGTTTGATTCAGAATGTATTAAAAACGGGAGCTATATAGGGGAGACATAAAGTTGTTAGGTGTTTAAAAATTCTTATAAAATCACTCATTAGTCCAAATGAAGTGTGCAATATATCATAAGAAATATTGATGTGTCTACTACATCTTTGTAATTTACACCAAGATCAGACTTCAACTCTAATTGGCTCTGAACTTTGAGATTTCAAAACTGGTCTTAGCTTACTCGGGATTTACAACATGTTTTTAGAAAATTCATATAAAATCGATAGTTTCTCCAAATGGGGTGAATCTTATGAGATTATATTCGTAAGAGATATTTTTACACCTTTCATTTGGAATTGAAAGCTTAGTTTGGTTCTAAATATTAGAAAATATTTTAAACATGAGAGGGATAGAAGATGGCATGTGCAGGTGATTGAGCTGCATTTGTCACTTGTGCCTTATGTATATTTGGTTTGTACCATATAAAAACTCATGTCAATCAACCCGAAAGTAATCTAGGACTACTCTAAAGATAAAAAGTAGTACAAACAATGGACTAAGACCTATATACTTAAGTAATTATGTTGGCTACTAGATAAGTGGTAATGAATTATCGTTTTATGTAAAGGTGATTTGGGGTGACATGGATCAACAATAGGGCATCTGAAACTCGTGGCATTCCATCAAATAGTATCCAAGGTACAAATATCTACTTCGTTTCAACAGGTGGGCAATCAATTGTGGTAATTATCCATTCCGTGAAATCTTAATCATGATATACACTTCCAAAATTGGAGGTTATCGAAATGTTATCTACAATTCTTGTGTTTTGTTTGATGTTTTGGTTTAATGATTTAGGTACTAGAGAACGTCGACCTATTATTAGTATATTTTAAGATCCTTTGACGATTTTATGATTTGGAACCTCACTGGTTTTATTGGACTTGTTATACATTGTTTGTATTGATTTGACTATTTGAATTTGAGATTATAGAATTTAACTTTGATTAGGCTCAACACTTGGTGTACGGTTTTTGAGATGCTTCCATGTTGGCTAAAATAGTCATGACATTCTCGTAAGAGCTATGATTTAGCTGAATAGAGTACGTTGGATGCATCCCTTGAACCGTTACCAGATAGAGCCGAAAATCAATATTACAATGGTTATCGGATAGAGCCGAATATCAATATTACACTGGTTACCGAATATAGTCGAATATCAGATACCCTTGTTTATGAGGGAATTAGAGTGTGTAGTTCCCAACACCTCCATTCCAGTATGATGCCTAATTGAATTGATCATCCATCGGAAATAATGTATTCTAATGATACGAATGGCCTTGTGGTCTCTAACATTTTAGGTTTGGGACTTACACTTGAGTGATTTCAACTTTTATTGTAATATTTCCTTTCAGTTATGTATCTCCGATCTTGTATATCTTGTGTTATTATTTGTTCATTGAGTAATTTTACTCAGCCAAGGTTTTGTTTTTTATTTGCCTTGACAGGTTCATGATCTAACCCATATGCAGGATGAGCGGTTGAGATAGTTTAGGAGGCGAGAAGACTACTTGTTTAATCAGTAATTTGGCAATGTAAACATGTTATATATATATATATATATATATATATATGTGTGTGTGTGTGTGTGTTTACCGATGGATATAATGTGATATTTATGGGGCATGTCATAACCAAAAGCGGATCAAGAATCTTGGGGTGTTGCAATATTGTTTGTTTTATATCATTATTTATATTATATATATATATATATATATATATATAGAGGAGCGTTCAAATAAAAACTTGACCCATTTGTAAAAACCGTGTAAACCAATCTCATCCATTCATTTTTTTGATCAATGACTAAGATTACATTACTTTATTNTTTAATTCATAGTATTTTTTATTCAAGGCAACCATATCGGGTAAATTATATTATTAATGAAATTGATTCACTTTGTGAAGTAATATACTATTTTAATGTTAACATTTTTTAAAATAATATCCATCAATAAGTTATATCAAAATCAAAACACAACATATTCACTAATGTATAATGAATAATTTCATAAAAGAATAAAATAAATGATCATATTTCATTGTTTAATACGCTTATTAAATATTATGATTTTGCAATATCGAGTTTCATTATCCTCATTTGATATTGAAACTCATTCATATTTTGCAATGATGAATCGATTTTGTATATGCACCGGTTTCATTTAACATTTCATCTACTTAACCATTCACCTCCAGCATCATTGTTCATGTCTTAAAGCGGTTCATGACTAATTGTTCAATTACATTATGAACCTGTTTCAGGGACATGCACACGTTACATTTGTAAATGAACTCGTTTCATTGTCAAGTATCTGAATACACGGATCATCATCACACACAATGCAACATGGATCACCATGAAACTTGAAAATGAATATGTTTCATCATCATGAAACGAGTGCATGAACATGTTTCATCATGAAACGAGTGCATGAACTTGAAAATGAATATGTTTCATCATCATGAAACGAGTGCATGAACATGTTTCATCATGAAACGAGTGCATGAACTTGAAAATGAATATGTTTTATCATCATGACCTGGAAGTAGATGAACATGTACAATATAAATAAAAGAAGCAAATAAAACATTTTATAATGAAACCTTATGATATGAACATTAATTACATAAATAATGAAATATATTATGCACCCGTTTCATTATGATGAAACCTTTTCATTATGCATTTAATATAATATGCACCCGTTTCATTATGATGAAATATTTTCATTATGCATTTAATATAATATGCAACCGTTTCTTCGTAATAAAACCTTTTTATATGAACATTAATATATTATGCTATGGTAATATGAAACCTTTTCATTTTTAAACCTTTTCATATGAACATTAATATATTATGCTATTGTAATATGAAACCTTTTCATTTTAAAACCTTTTCATATGAACATTAAAATATTATGCTATTGTAATATGAAACCTTTTCATTTTAAAACCTTTTCATATGAAACATGTTCATAACCGGTAATTTTTGATACAATGAACCTCAAATCATTCATTTATTACATAACAAGATAAAATCTTCATGAATGTTTCCAGCTTCATTGAATAAAAAAAACAAATCAATTTTTAATATTATAAAATATTAAAATCTTTAAATCATTCCATTTATATCATTTCCATTATTAAATTTCCTTATTTAAAATTCATTAATAACTTCCTTATTTATGAAAAAAATAATAAAAATGACCAAAGTGACCTTATTGATTAAATTTAATTAAAAAAGAATGGAATTTTTCTATTGGTCGATTTTGGTTTACACGGTTTTTTAGAATGACATGGTTTTCATTTGAACCTGCCCTATATATATATATATATATGTGTGTGTGTGTGTGTGTGTGTGTGTATACGTATGTATATAACATTAGAAAACTCACGGAGTCCCCACGAGATCAGAGGCCCCATGCGCCCGCACCATGACACACCCTACCATTGCCCCTGGACCGCTGATGACTATGATATTATTTATATTATTCGTTGCAGTGTGAAAATTTTATGGTCTTTAACGATATTATTAAATTTGATTATTTTTGTATTATTATGTATGGAGCAGCTTGTCGGAAAATTAAAAGGCTACGACAAAATACATAAGCATAGATATGAGTTTTAATAATTAAGAATGGTGGAATACAAAATCTCAATCATAAATCATCAATACTAAAACCAATATTGTAGTGTTCTGTATTATAGGGTTAGGCCTGGATGAAAATGAGGGTTGTGATGAGAATTGCAATAACACTTCTAAATTGTTTGATGAGTTGATTTTTTGAGCTAACGGTTAAACGATTGCGAATCTTCAATTACCTTCAATTGATTGTTAACCAAAAATGCAGACCTTCGACCACCTTCATCAACCTTGATTTTCACTTTCACTTATGTTCAATGATTTTTTACATACCTTCGATCACTTTTACATTCATGAGTTTGTTAAATTTTCACTCATGGTAATAAAAATAGGCCAAGGAATTTGTAGGTAATTGGAGGGAATTATTACATTCACACGATTTCAAGTCTTGTATTTTATTTGTTAACTACAATTAAGTTCTATTTTATATTACGATAATTATTGAGTTATGTAGTAATGTTTAGTTAACAAGAATAGGAGTTTAATTAGTTGGAACAGTCAACAAAAATAGGAATTTAAAATTTCGGATCATTGATGCAGATTGGTCAACTATCAGGTATTGGGTTAAAAGAGACCTTCTAGATGACACATGCCATAAAGGAGATCACGACTCAAAGGCCACTTAATGATTCAAGAAGTTCAAGTGAGATCACTCGAGACCCAAGAGTCTCAAACTTGAAAACCCGTCTCTTAAGTTAAAAGATTCACTTCAACGGCTGCATCTTCGTCTTTTGAAACATTTTCTCTTCTTCTAATGGTTGTTGTGGTCAGAAATTTTGTTCTTTAAAAAACTATTTTTGAACCAATCACAAAAGAATACCTAATAAATAAAATAAGATTGTCAAGTATTTAATCAAATACATTTTCGCCATGGAAGAAATTTAAGTTGGGATTACTTATTAATCAATTGATGAAAATGTGTTATATGTGATCGACCCAAAAACATAAAAGTGGTAGATTCAAGACCAAAACTCGTCCATTTTGTTATAGGCCACATTATGTTTTCAATTCATGTAAAATGAAATTCAGTCATGTGAAGATGAAGTCAAGTTATTATGAACCAGTTTGACTAAAAAATAAAGATGCTGTATATATATATATATATATATATATATATATATATATATATATATATATATATGCACACACACAGAGGGGGAGTTTTAACCATACAAATCAATCTAAAATGTATCTAGTCTAATGAATATATGGTTAAATGAATATTTCGGTTGTTTTTCTAATATAAAGCATTGATTATAATAAATGAATTATGACATTATTTCATACAGTTATGTGTTACTTAGTAATGTATAGTTAAACAAATCCTGCTTTATTTCCTTTATTACCTAGTTTGATTAGGTGCAAGACTCAACAAGAATAGGAGACCTTCTAGTGGACACACATTGTAGAGTAGAAACGACTGAATTGGGATCGACTTAACCCGAGACCAATTTGAGATTTGAGATTGGTTATAGCCCAATGATCTGATGACAGGTTACACTTTTGTATGGAATTTAGGGGGAGAGAGAGAGATAGAGAGAGAGAGAGGGGGGGAGAGGGGGTGTTTGTTTGTAGGCCCAATTTTAAAAAAAAATACATTTAAGTTTTAATAAATTATAAACAAATTTTTTAAGATTTTTATAAGATTTTCAAGTTTTTTTTTAAGTTTTTATCGATTGAAATGTAATATTTAAAGTGTATTTTAATACTAACTTTCAAAAATCATAACTATACAAACATATATAACATTTTTGTGCAAAAAAGATTTTTAAAAAATAAATTAAAAAAAACCTAGGTTGGGATTGGATTTGGAACCGGGACTGATGACCAGCTCTAAGAGCATCCATAATGTTATGGTCTTACTCTAAGGTTTTTCACAGCCTTTTTCATCTTACATCACCGTCACTTCAAAAACTTAAAAACTTCAACATACCTCCAGCATGACAAAAACTTTTCTCAAGCTTATAGCTTTTTCAAACTTATCATGGTTTCACTATTTTAACATTACATTATTAATATTCTTATTTGTAAAATTCAATATTAAAATTTATACAAATACATATTTATTTATATAGATAAAATATTATTACTTTAATTATGTATTTATTCCACATTGCTTTAAATATATTTATACAACAAATATTGTATATAAAATTTCTTATTATAAAGGATTTAACCACTTAAATCAAACTAACTAAACTATAGTTTATATTACAATGCATGAAATAAATTATACAATATTTAAATAATACTGAGTTAGTAAAAATATGCAAAAATTGTATAAAAATAAGTACAATAAAAATGAAAATAAAAGGTAATTTAAAAATATGTATACTAAAAATTAAAAATTGTGTTATTAAAAAATCTGTAAAAATTATATAAAAAATATGTAGAATAAAAAAAATATAAAAAAATATAAAAGTATGTAATTTTAAAATTAAATTAAAAGTGTCTACGATAAAAATTAAAAAAAAGAGTTAACTTAAAAGTGTGTATAATAATAAATAAAAATTGGATTATCAAGAAATTGGTAAAAATTGTATAAAATTTATACCTAATTTGAGACATTAATTTATGTGATAAAAGGTTAATCGGTAATAAAGCTCGGATTGTTCTTGAAAAATGATGGTAAATTGAGGGGTTTATTTTATAAATATGCTTAAATGTTTTAATTACACCGCTTCTTATTTCTTAATACTTATTATGGAGGGATATTTTGGGTTATCTCATGGGGATTGAGAAATAGAAAAAAAAAGTTGGTGAGAAAAGCTCTTGTGTGTTTTTGAACCGAGAGAAAATAGAACCGTAAGGGGAAGAATAAAGAAGTTGATATTGAGATTATTTGCCTAGATGATTGTTTTTGTTCATCTTCGTATCATCATTTACGTGTGATTCTATAAGGCGAGTTTATTACAAACTTTCATCTTATTTGGTTGGAAATGGAACCGTAGGATTCCTTACATAGGGATGATATAAAACTATTTTTGATGCTATGATTAACATTATTGTGGTATTTTGATATGTTTATATCAAGTGAATAGAATAAGGATGACATATCAAAGAGAGATGTATTTTGGTTATAAGGGTGACATATCAAGGAGAGATGTATACAAGGATAAGGATGACATAATCAATGGAACGTAAAAATCTGGGTTTTGATCATGTTGAGTTCTATTTGTTGCATCTCTATTATGCAATGACTTGGATTATCTCATCAGTTTATCGCACATATATGATGCAATGAAATGGGGTCCTCGTACCAGTGTGTTGCGAGGAAATGGGGTTGTCTCACTCGTGTGATGCGAGGAATTTATGTTTTTACCTATATGATGCAATGAGTTTTATCATTATATGATAAAATGAGTTGTTTGGCCATTTGATGAGATAGTTGGATAATATCTCATCATTTTGATACGACAAAAGTGGTTTGTTTTATTAAAATATTATTTATTTGTTATTGACACAAATATGGGTTTATAAAAGTGTTTTGGTGATTATGCACCTTGTAACAGCAAGCAAAAAATGATTTTTTACTGGACCTTAAGGTCTAACCCTCATTTTGGTGTTTTGAAAATATGTATTACAGGTCAGGCACAACCAGATGATAAGGGGAAAGGGAAATTGTGAAGAGTTATATATGCTTGCATGAGATGTTGGGATACCATGTTATCTTTTGTATTTGAATACTTGTTATGCATATAAGTTTGGTATTGAGATTATGTGGAACAATTTAGTAGCTACTTTGTATTGTAGCTTTTGTAGATACTGGGACTAGATGTGTAAAATACATTTCCTGATATATGAAAATATATGTTTATCTGCAAATGTGATCTTGGGGTGTTGCAATTTAAATATACAAAAAGAAATATAATTACTTTAACCTGTATTTATTTATTTATTTTATTAAATATAATTATTCTTAATATTATTATAGTTGATTAAATGCAAACCTTTTATAAAATTCTATAAAACTAAAACTGATTAAATAAAAAAAACCTTTAAAAAATACGTCGTGCTATTACGACCTATAAAGAAAAGAGTTGGTAACAAAAACGTTCACCATGTAAAAAAGTCTCATAAGCAGGGGCGGATGGCCATTAGGCTTTTAGGGACTTTGGCTCTTAGACTTTTTTAGATAGAGTGAAACATTTCCAGTTCATTAAAGTTTTAATTATAAAATTATTTTAGACCTCTCCAATATTACTGATCCAGTCCATTTATGTTCCGTCCCTGCTCATAAAATAAAAAAAACCTCTTGAAAAAGCACGTTAAATCATTAGAAAGATTACATACATGCATGTAGAATAGACACGATGTTAAACCATTAAAATACTACATACATGCATGTAGAATAGAGACGAAACACGATGTGATATGTCTAAAGTTTGACCTCTTTTTAACTTTAAACCATTATTTCGACATATGTACACCTACTAAGATTTTAAGAAACGTTTTTTGTGTGAATAAATGTGTAAGCTTTTTACAATAAAATCCAAAACGACAATAAAATCAATGAAAACAGTCACAAGAAATGTGTCAGATCATATAAAGTTGCATCGAATCTATAAAACAATATTTAAAAATTACCAAATTAAACATCACTAAGATATGTTGTACAAAAAAACTCAATGATCGAGACAATCATATTCGAAAAGAATTCCCGACCCTAGAAAAAAGGTGTTTCTTTTGGACATAACAACGAATACAAGAAAACAATGTTTATTAACCCAAATGGTCCCAATGAACTAACTACGTATTCAATACGTTTTAAATACCTAATATGATATATCAAGTATAAAATAAATTAAATACAAGTGATTAAAAAATTTATAGTTAACTATATAAATGATTTATACTTTTATCGTAACAAACCT
The DNA here is from genome assembly GCF_001531365.2 of Cynara cardunculus var. scolymus. NCBI lineage: Eukaryota > Viridiplantae > Streptophyta > Magnoliopsida > Asterales > Asteraceae > Cynara > Cynara cardunculus. The sequence continues at coordinate 32,138,943 of NC_037532.1, forward strand.
TATGATTCGCTTTCGTGTTAAGTAGGAGTACCAAGCAGAAAATAGGACCTATTAAATATTTGAAATCACTATTTATTTACATTTTAAGTGTTCTAACACCATGGTAAGCACAAGCTTTTTTTTTGGATTTTTAAAATTTAATAAAGTAAAATTTCTCGAAATATATTTGAATTGATAACCATTTATTTAAGAAGAATAAAGAAGTAGTAATCAAAAGATTATAGTAGACATGCACAAACGTCTAGAAGTCTGCCTCTAATAAGTTCGAGTCAAAACCTGGCCAAGAGGCTTGACCAAATCACGAATTTGTGTAGGTTCCCAAAAAGCACGAGGAAATTCGAAAGAGTCTAGTCGTACCCATTTTCACACCCAAAACTAAGCTCAATTTTTAACTTAATAAAAATATGTTTGGAAGGTACATGCCAAAGTCAGGGAAAGTCAGGGACGGACCTGGTTTGGAGCATAACATGGCATGTACCACCGTATTATTCCTCTGTTGAATGGTAAAAAAAATTAGGTTCGTGAAAAGTGCAATCGTATTAATTTGTTGTATGCTACTGGATGTATTTTGAAACTATAATGATAACAAGTTTTATTTGATATAATTGGTTTGCAAGGCTTTTATTCCACCCTAGATCCGAATTCGACTCCTGTTAGTGTTATTTTCTTAGTCAAATGGTGTCACCTTTTAAAAAAATTATCTATATTTGTTTCTTATAATCAAACGGAGCCACCGTTTGAAAAAATTTCCCTATAATATTTTTTTCTTATAATCAAAACTAGGGTCTTGTGCATCTCTTTCTATAGGTAGAAGGTCGAGGCAAAACCAACAGTTCCATAAAAAGCAATGATGATTATCTACGCTCTAACGCCTCTCCTTTCAATCGAGTGTCTGTTGCTTCTCCTAAAGTTGCTCACGGGCGGGAAGGGCTGCTAGACCCGCCTTGTCCGACCTGCTTGAAAAGCAGACTGACTTGTTATAATTAATAGACGGGCATGGGTGATGCAAAAAAAAATTGGATAGACCACCCGACTCATTGATTTTTTTTACAATTAATTAAATCTTATATTAAAATCTATAAATAAACTTGAAAATCCTTGATGCTTACCGGTTCCCATTTAATTGTTATGTATTTATAACAAATTTGAAGTTGAAATAGATGTTACGTATTTCTTAATTATTTTACATAACTTGTGATTTTATTGTTATCTTGAAAATATAAGCACAAGTCCAACGTATTCATAGGATGAGTAAGAACAAGTTTTCAAAGGCTTAGATTTACTATATTAGTCATCTTAGAAGAAAAACATGCTACGTCCGGACCCAAACCAGTAAACGGTGCGCTCCACTTCTTTTCCATAAGAAGAGTGATTGATTCAATAAAAATTATGGAGACTTTGAACTAATTCATTATGGAGACTTGGAACCAATTAGTCATTATGGTTCATGCATTGGTTGCCAAAGTTTAGGCATTTGTTGATTTATTTTCTAAAAATCGAGAACATGATCTTAAAGTTGTAAGTTATAATGTTTATATTGGGTTATTATTTAATAAGTTGTCGATCTTTATTTAACTTTCTATCTAAATTAATTAATAATCGTCACATCAAATTAATAACTTCAATTTGGCCTCATTATTTTGTTTTTTTTTTTTGGGAAGTATCTAAAGTATTTGATCAAATATTTTATTTGACCAACTGAAAAATCAAGCTATATATCTTTATGGGTTTTTCTAACCCCACCCCCTCCTATGGGTGCATGTGAGGGGGATTTATTGGAGAGAGAGAATATAAATGATTACGCACAATGATATATATATATATATATATATATATATATATAGGAGTGATCATATGAAAACCGCCCTCATTTGTGTAAACCGTGCAAACCATCTTCATCTGTCGATTTCATTGTTTAATCTTATGAAAATTTTTCATTAAATTGTTTAATCTTGTGAAATTGTTTCATATAATATTTTTTTGATGAAGTTGTTTCATATATGGTTGTGAAATTGTTTCATATAATACTTAATGAAACTGTTTCATGTATTTCTCTAACATTAATGAAACTGT
>NC_037532.1:32142070-32144787 GCF_001531365.2 Cynara cardunculus var. scolymus
TATATATATATATATATATATATATGAAACTCTCTCTTCTCTCTCTCAATAGAGAGAGGGGTGGGGTTCATATACTTTTGTTTTATGAAAATACAATAACAATTGTGGTTTCCAAATAATAAATAAATAAAAATAAATTAGTATTTCTCGACAACTTATATTTGTCTTTATCCATTAAATATTGGTAGCATTATCGTTGTTGATGATAATGTGATTTTACTGTGATAATACTTTGATAAATCAAAAAAAAATATTATATGATTTTGTTGTGATAATAATGTAATAAATTAATCAAAAACCAACGATGATCACATCCAGAATCATCGACTTAATTTGTCTATCATAAAATTATCACATCATTGTCAATAAAAGGAGGCATCGACGTAGGATGTGTTTGATGATTTATGTAACATTTACGTGATAAAGACGGATCTAAGATAATATAAATTGTTGAAAATACTAATTTATTTATTCTAATTTTTATTATAGTTTAATTAATTCGGAGGCCTAGAAGTATTCTTATGTTTCTTAGAATAAGGGTGTTCTCGTTTGAACCCTTATCTATATGTGTGTGTGTGCACGCACGAATATTGGATTTTGAGAAGCATGTATGGAGTTGTTGCGGTAAAAATGATTTCGAACATACATGTAAGATTGTATGACCATCCATAACTTTAATAAATAGTCTTCAATGGTCTAATTCTGATATTTCAATCTCACAATAACTGTTTTAAATAATATGAGGGTGTAATAAATGGATGCGAATATTCAAAGATACGATAAAATTGTTGATACGAGGCCCTTCTACGTATTTTTGTATGTGCAAACAAAAAACCAAATTGAAAACGGGTTTGGGTTTTCAAACCAATTAATTCATCCGGATGAAAACTTTTATAGTTGGGGGCACACTTAGAGATGTAGATTTTTTTTTTCCAAACCAAGTAATTCATCCGGATGAAAACGGTTTTGGGTTTTCAATTTTAACTTAAATGGTTCAGTTAACCGAATAAATATAACTTATTCAGATCGATTTTCAGTTGACTTTTTACTAATTCATCGAGATGTATAATTTTTATATTTTATATTTCGAACGAAATTATCAGTGTGTGCTGCAAATGGACCAATTAACAATTAGGTATCAAGTTGGGGGTCTTGCTTGTTCTTGTTGGGGGCCCTTGTCTTGTTCTTGTTGGATGCACAATAGAAAAATTTACTAAACAATCTTTTTATATTTTTTTTTTAAATTGGTGGGCTTGTTGGGGGCCTAGGACCCCTACCACTATGCAGTAGATCCGCCCATGGTACCACAAATATACATCATGCTTTTATATTTTCTTAACAAGTACATATTAATTCAAACCATTAAATAAATAACTCATGTATATTCATTTTTTTTTATCTTACATAGCAAGAAACTTAGGTCTACGTTTTATTTTAACATATGTAATTAATTAATTAATGATACAAATACAACTAAAAGAGGCATTCAAAATTCATAGTCATTCCGAAGCTAATAAGTTCCACATGACTTCATCTGTAGAGAAATCAAACAAATTATTTTGGTTGTCTTCTTGCTCCACAATATTTAAAGCCTCCCCCGTCGTCGGAGAACCATCAAATGACCACCCAATTTCACCATCAATAGCTTTTTCCCCTTCATCAAATAACTCCTTCAAAAACTCATTAATCTTGTCATCTGGTATTAATGGTGATGGGATTAATCCTGGAGACATGTTATCGTTGTTGTCAACACCATCATCTGATGATTTTATTAAGTTTCTATCGTCATGAGTTTCCAAGATGTGGTTATCACCCTTGAACCAATTTAGAGTTTTGGAGAATGTCTGTGGTTGAGGCTTGATAATTGTGAGCATCGTGTGATCTTCTGACAATTTAGCATATTGAGGTTCTATGTTTTTTTGTTTGGCACGAGAGCGAAGGTGGGTGTTCCAGTAGTTCTTCACATCGTTCGCTGTTCTTCCTGGTATTCTTCCAGCAATCAATGACCATCTGAATTAAGGAATGAAAAAGAATTATTACATTATTTACACCGAAATAAACATTTTAATACATTTGACTTCCACTCGTAGTTCATAGGAGATCAAATGTAATAGTTGCCGTTATGGACTTTATTTAAATACCACTTACCTATTGCCTAGAAGCTTGTGAAGCCTAAGTATGAGATCAACTTCATCTTCTTCAAAATCTCCTCTCTTTATATTTGGCCTCAGATAATTCAACCATCGCAACCTACAACTTTTTCTGCATCTTCTTAAACCTACAAATAATACAACAACAAGATTAATACAAAAAAGTTTACGACAAAAAACTCATCATTTTTTTTTCTTTCTTTGAAAACCCCATAAAACAGTAATGAATGCTAAAGTACACAAGACGTGTTACCTGCTTTGAGAGGAACAAGATGCCATTTTCCTTCACCGTATTTCTCGATACAATTTTTAAGAAGCATATCTTCTTCAGCAGTCCATGCACCTTTTTTCAATGCTAAACTCGTATTACAAGTATGCTTCATTCTCTTATACTCCATGCAAGTACAATTGTACTTACATGCATATAAATTGATGTTCAAAGCTCTACTGAATCTTTTCTCTTTAGTTATATGAAACACGTGATGGTTTCCTATTTGTGTAAAACGCCTAATCCATATCCCTTTTATAGACAAATAAAACTATATGTATTTAACCACCCTCATCCCC
>NC_037532.1:32144812-32154835 GCF_001531365.2 Cynara cardunculus var. scolymus
CCCCACCCCCCGTACGGCTCTATATCACCTACGTGGGGGGTGCTCTCCACACATATATATATCACCTACGTGTACCCTCATTCGCCACAAATATGTGGCTTTCCTCATTGAGGAAGTTCCAAATATAATATAAGAAAATACTTATAATAACAAATAATTTGATAATAAAAGTAATATTGTATTTTATAAGCTTTGGCATAAAAAGACAAATTCAGTAAGCATTAAGTGTCACCAAATTATTTGTCTTGTCATAATCAAAATTATATCGAGTCTTTATGCATGTCATCATTTTGTTCTATGATACAACTTTATGAAATTTCCGTTGACTATCTTTATTTTAAAACTTCTTATGCAATAAAAAGGGGAGTTAACAGCATCCCCTTAATAGGAGTTTGTGTTGTTTGATGGAGCTTTGATTTTGGAAAGGGACTCCTCAAGCTCTTTATTTATTTACTCATTTTCATAACTAAATTTAATGGGATTTTAGTTTATTATTACATGCATTTATATTTGATTTAATTGGTTTTTGTGTGTCATATACGTCGATTTTCAAGAGATCTACTTTTTGTAACTTTTTTAAGGGTAGGGTTCGATTGTAAGCTAGTTTCAGGTTGTGAACTGAGAGATAAAGGAGAGTTTGTTATACGTGGGCCAGTGGCGAGTTCGTGATTTTTTTGAACGAGTGTACTTTTAAGATGGATCAAATGGATTTTGATAGGAGGGAAAAGTGGCACGGTTAATTTGATTTGGGGGAAAGTCAACTATGTCGACTTCGGAGATAATAACTTTTTTCAAATTGAATCGACGTTGACCTTTTGAGTAAAACCCAAGACCGTGTTTTACGTCCGACGTGTTTTTAGCTGAAATCCATTATGGAAACAAAATTAAAAATGAAGATAAAATTAATAGAGTATTCAATGTAATTTTGGAGCATGAGCTATGTTTCTACAGTTGTGAATCAAAAAAATTACGTATTTGTTACAAGTAAGGATAGAAAGCCAAGAAATCCAACAAAGTGGAGCTTTAGTCGGGACAACTTAGCAATCCCACTCAACTTAAATTTATGTTACAAACTAGGTTTTAAAATATATCAAAGACTCTCAAAATCAAGCGGGTACATCTTTATAATGCCTAATTTTTTTTCTCTTGTAATAATCAAGTGAGCGGGTGTACAAGATCCCGCTTGGTCCTAGTAGGTCCGCCCTTAGCGTCACGTGTCCCATACGTTCACTGATTATTCATCATGAATATTGTATTATTCACTAGAAATGGTGTATCATTCATCATGAACAGTTTACGAAATGTTCACTTTCATTGTTCAAGATAAATATAAACAATTGAAGTACGTGTCGTACTCTTCTTATTTCTCAATTTACAATCTAAAATTAGTTTACAACGGTCGTTTCTATCAAAGAAAGTAACCTAACATACAAACAAAAATGATAACATTTAATAACATGATACCACAAATCCGAGAGATGGGTGATTGACGTTGACCTAGTCCCAACATGGTTCTTTTAAATGTTTAGATAATGTTCGGTATGGAATTTAAATCTTAATCATTATAGTGTAAGAATTAAAAATAACAACAATTAAGTTAGATATTTAAGTATCTTCGATCTTTATATTAAAGTAGAGATTATGAAGTTTTTTCTTTCTAACAGATGAAAGAAATATTCAAATTTAAAGAAATCTTTAAAACTGAAAAAGAAATTTATATTATTTTTTATTTTCAGAATAGTTTCCAAAACTATGTTTGAACTAATCCCGCTAAATTATGATTGCAAGATCAATCCTGATAAAACTCAATGATCACAATTATTGTATACGTTCGGAATCGAACCCTTGGTAGATGGATATTCCACCACATCCCCTAAAACCTTAAGCCACAACCCTTGTGGTTTGTTATTTTTTATTATCTCCTTCAAAGATATTGAATGCATTTTAATTGTTTATAAAGTCTCTTAAACTATATTGAGACGATGAATTTATAAAAAATATTTAATAATATGAACGATATTTGAATCATTAAAAAATAATGAATGTGTGTAGTTGGAAGTAATTTTTTCAGAGATTTTAATTTTTGATATTTTATTTAAAAAAATTACAATATAATTGTTAAAAGAAAAGATGCCCCGATGAATTTCTTGAATTTCTTTGGTTTTATTAAAATATAAAAACAGATTTTATTTCTTGTTGTTTATGAAAGACGAAAGATACAAGTCTATGTTGAGGTGTGTCATGTTTGAATACGTACAACACTATTAATGTCGTATGGTATGTGTCACAAATTGATTGGTGACGTGATTCGCTTGTCTTCAACTGAAACATTCTATATTTTAACATGTTTTATTAAAGGGTAAAAAGTATAAAAATAGAAGAGAGTTTGCATTAGGTCATGTTTATTGTAATAAATCGTTTTTATCCATTTACATCATACAACTGTTAATATTGTAACATTTGATGATGTGATAATATAAAAAAGATTGATTACGTGGAGAGAATCACAAATAGACTTACCTGTCATCCATCTAATCATTTTTGCAATACAATTTGACAACTTGGCATCTATTCTATCAAATGCCACAAGATCAACGGGCATATTGATCAAACTGGTTACGGAACTTTGTTATTTGATTGAGAAAATATTATTCGTTAGACTAAATGAGAAAATATTACAAATTTCATTGTATTTTGATGCATTGTCATTTATTAAAATTGTAATCATTCCATTTTAAATTTCAATATATTAAACCAAATCAAATGGGACGATCTGGTATATCCTACCGACATTACAAGAAAAGTGAGTTTCGACGACGCGTCTTTAGCGATAAAAAGTTTGACCACAAGCAATAGACGATATGTCATCTCTATAAATCGTTTGTAAGGATAAATGGACTTTTAACGACGAAAAATGTTATTGCTAAAAACCCTATTTCTTGTCGTGTCAAGATACCTTACTTATACCCCCAAGGAGTATAGCGATTGTTTCAGTGGATACCCTAAACACCCTCATTTGTAAATGTGTGATAAAGAAAACTTCCAAAAAATATGAAGAATTTCGGAAGAGGATCCAAAAGAGATGACCTTGAGACACAAAAAAGCCAAAATTTGTAAAAGAAAGGCCGTTTAGGAAATGCTTATATGTAAGTGCTTACCATTTACCAGTAAAAATCATCTTTTTTTTCACTTATCTATCGGGTAACATTCTTGGCTATCAAAATGGATTGTCAGTAAAGCATCTCTTACCCAGTAAATGCTAACCGGGTAAAAGTCTCTTCCCTTACTTACTGGGAAGATTCTCGGTCCTTGTTGTGCCTCAATCTTAACAGGTAAAATTCTCAGTTGTTACCATGTTCACCCAGTAAGCATTTGGTGAATGGATTACCCACTTTGCTTTGCTTCATCCAAATTTACAGTATTACCAAGACTTACACAATGTAAAAGCAATCGATATGAATTAAAGTAATATAGCTACACATAGATATCAATCCAAACCAAGAAGCAACTACACAAACTTAATAAATCCCATGCAAAAGCACGATATGGGTTGCATCTACATATAAATACAAGATGAAATGAACCCATCAAATCTCATACAAAAATTTGGGGTATGTATATGATGTACATTGAGAATTCAATGCATAAAATACTCATTTTATAGTTTTTAGCTAGTTTATTTTTTATCCTAATCTTAAGTCATTTTTATTACTTTATTTTACCCTTTATTATTTATGGAGCTAATTGTGTGATTTACTTATCTTTTACATTATTGGATGACTAATATAAATAAAGTGCAGGCTGTTTATTGCTATAACATTCCTGCAGCATGGATTTGGTAGTTTTTAGATTTTTGAAGGGCTTAACGAGCTAAGCTACTGAGCACACCTTTTGTTACTAGAAGACCATGATCTGAAGACCTTTTGGGAAGATTTATGGATGTTAATCACTTGTTGCGATAGTCTAGTTATTTTAAATTACTTTTAGTTGACAATTTAATGACTTTGGCCCCAAGTTTTGTTTTTGTCTTATTTGGTCCCTCAATCTGTGTATAAATAGGGAGGAAGGGTCTTAGTTTCTAATAATCCAAAATTGAGTTCTAAATTGATTTTTCTCTAAAATTCAAAGCAATTTTAATATTAAGTCCTGTAATTACTCTAAAGCTTGTTTTTTACTTTCCACTCTTTACTTTTAATTCATTTAATTTTCGCTCTTTACATTCAAGTCATTATTTTTCGCTCTATATTTTCAAGTCATTTACTTTCATGTCATTTACTTTCTGCATTTTACCTTCAAGTCATTTATTTTATGTTATTTACATTTCTTACAATTTATTTTCAGTAATAAGTAGCTAATGGATGTAAGACAAAGAGTGAGATCATAAACTGAAGAAAAGTAGACATCGTTCTATTTCATTCACGTTTTATAAAACCAAAAACATTTATTGATGAGTTGATCACTTTGAAAGTGTTAAAGTGTTATGGACTCAGGAATGAGCCACTGAATGCATGTCAATTCAAATGATATGGGAAGTAGATTTGGGAAAGTTATTGATAAAGGAATTTGTCAAATCTATGTTTTTCAAATTGATTATTCTCGACAGGTTGGTTGCTTATCAAAGTGTTAAAGTGTAGTGGACTTAAGAATGAGCCACTAAGAACACACCAATTTGAATGATATGAGAATTTGCTCACAAGAGTGATTTTTAGACAACGAAATTTGTTAATCTATATATTTTGAGGACACCATTTTGCTCTATCACTGGTATTGATACCACATAGGAATATGGGTTCAAATCTAAACATTAGTGCAATCGTGAAGTCCGGAAGGAATACCCTCAAAATAAATGGTGAAACTAGTTATGGCTGACTGTTTGTCGTAACATCCCTACAACACTGTCTGTTGTAATTTTTCTTTATGTCTCACCACAAGTCTTACACCCATGTTACTTTACTTACATGGTTATTTTAAATTATTAACTCAACAACCAATCAAAGTCTTCAAAATCGTCATCTGAAACCATTTCTTTCATTCTATTTTATTAAGCTTTACTATGATCCATGTGGACGATATTTGGTACTTGTACCACTTTATTACTTGAAAGACGATATTAGAGTTGATTGTATACTTTTTTGGTCCTAATTACCATGTATGAGGGTGTGTAAAAGCTCATGTCATTATACACATAAATATTTCCATCTGAAACCTTCGAATCATTTCACAAATCATAACTAAGTTATCTAAAGCCTGGTGTATTTCGTCTATCCAAGAACCTTGTGAAAATCAACCTTTTGTGACCGTTAGAGACCTTGGCTTCTTTGTAGAGATAACACTTACCTTGCAAAACAAAACTTCACATTCTATTATGATTCTGGTCTCTTGGATTATAATTACATCAAACCAAACAAAGCAAACAAATCTAGTATAACCCACCTACGCTGGGGTATAGGGAGGGTAAGGGTCTGTTTGTTAGCAGCTTAATAAGCTTAATATGACTCACAACTCATTCGGTCAGCTTTATATAACTGTTTGATAGTGACTTAATGATATATAAAATGGCTTATTCAGTAAGCATCTAGGGGGAAACTTTTTGCAGAAAGTCAAGTTTTTTCCAAAACCAACTCTCCATCCTACCTTCTCTATGTTCTTGAAAGCCCATCTAACATGTCCCTCCCAATTAAAAAACAAGCTCATTTCATCTATGAAAAATTCCTCCAAAACAAAAAAACCTTCCTAAACTATAAAGACAAATTTATCCATACAGAAAACTTTATTCACACATGACTTAACGAAAAACTAACCAAAAAACCCATGACCATATCTCCCACCCTCTACCTCTCCTACGGAACTAATCCCTTCACTTAATGAGTATTGTGATAAATCTGCATATTTAGCTTTAGCAAATATGATCACTCACAGCAAATAATATGTCTGGTAGAAAATTATGCAAAGAATACGAGAAACACCAAATAATACTTTAGACCAAAAATTAATTAGCCCTAAGGCCTTTGTTTCAAAGAAAGTGGCTCAAAGAACTCTGCTTTCGCTATTAAATATATCATGTTGCAGTCACATCAGGTTTCAGATCACTTGTTTTAAATGGACAAAAGTACCACAAATGAACCTGATATGAATCTCGTATGGATCTTCTTCCCGGTAATCACAAACCAAATGAAATCAAATGAACCTAGTGAATCCTATACATAGAGTTCGGTCTATGTATACAGATTTTACTTCTACAAGTAATCATAAACCAAACCAAAAGAACCCAGTGAATTTTACACATAGTGGGGTCCTTGTATAGAGAGCTTACTTCTACAAGTATCTGCAATGTTTGGAATTGATCCACATGTTCAAAGGTCTAACAAACCACATTCAATAAAAGAGACATTTACCAAAATTTTGGACAATTTATTAACATTTTCAAAGGCCTAACAGACTAAATACGCTAAAAGAGATATCTACCAAATCTCAGCTTTGACCCAGAAAATCATCAATTGAAGTCTAGAAAAATGTAATCATAGGGAGACAGATTATTTGTTAATCCATTTGAGTTCACATCGAAGTAGCAAAGGGTGCAACTAGAATGAAGGGGAAATTAACCCAAATAGTTAATATTTGCAGACAAATTCACTTTTTAGCCATTTTTCAGTTAAGTTCTCATTTTAGTTAGAGTTTATGTAAATGATTTACGTATTTGCGTAAAGTTTATCTTCAGATTAAATATATATATATATATATATATAAGCAAATTTGCATAAGGATCCTATTTGCATAGAGAATTTGAGTAAACACTTTGTTTTATTTTTTTAGTCCGAAAATAGGCTTTACGCAAAATTCATACGACATTTACGTAAATTTTGCCTGAAATGGGAATTCAATGCAAAAGTGCTAAAAAGTGAATTTTTGTTGAGAAGATTGGGTATTTGGGTCAATTTATATATAAAACAAAATGGAGAAGAAGCAACAACACGTAGGAGAAAATGAAAAGAAGTAGAAAACCTAACTTGGAGAACCCTGAAAACTCCAATAATCTGAGCTGGTTCAATTTTGAGGAAACGAGAAACTTTTATAAATCCTACACCAACCCACCAACATTTGGGGGAAGTTGTTATAGTTTTATTGAAAATTCATTAAAGAAAACATAAACAAAAACAAAAAATGCAACAATAATTACAGATGGCTACTTTTTTAGGGTTGAGGATATTAAAGATGAATTACGAGTTGATTATTCATTGTGAGGCAGCGAGATTTATTGCATTTTAGAACAATCGAACGACTATGAGATTGGGATGTGGTGCCAAGTTTTAGAAGATGTGATGCAATTGGTGGTCGCCCTAAATCCATCCTTTAATCAAACAGTTTGTGAGATTACGATGTGATGCCAGATTTTATTAGCGTCAGCGGAGGTCGAACTTGGACCGTTCTGATCGAATTTCAATTTCTTGTTGGGCTATGTCTTTTTATTTTATCCACGATAAATTGTTTTCATAAATATCAAAATTTTGTTAACTAGAAATTGTTGTTTTAAATTTATTTTTTATGATTTTCTTTTTTTTTTAATTGATTAATCATGAGAGAACACACTAATGCATTTTAAATCCATTTTCTTTATATTTCATAAGATTTTTAAAAGTCTCAAATATTCATTATTTATTTGGTTTATTGATTTTATTTGGAAATGAAGTACATATTTTTATAAACTAATAGATTATATTTAATATTTATAAGTTATACCCTTAATTAATAAATTAAAAGATGTAGTGCTTTTTTTTTCCCATCAAATCGACGTATAGTATTGTCTATCATTTGTTACTCCGTTGTTTAGGTATTGTATGTATTATCCACCGGTTGATAGGTTAAGTTGGATTCAGTTGGACCTAACCTAATTTCAACTTTATTAATTAACAGATTAATGAGTTAAGTAATCCAGTTGATGTTAGGTTGGATTTTAAAGTTTCATCTGGTTTTCAGATTGTCCTAATACTGTATAGCTAAAATGCAAACCAGCTTTATAAATATATTCTTTTAGTGAAATATAGGAAGTTTTTTAATAACTTTTTTTCCTTTCTGTAATTTATTTGAAACCATTTACAGCATGACACGTGGCATAATCATCATAAACAAAATAGTCAAAATTTGATTGTTAAAGTCGTAATAATCAGTCTAAACCTACGTTCAACAATCTTATAATTCAAAACTTTTGACTATTTTTATCTTATTTGCATTTCGTTGATCTATTTCTTGTATCTCCAATCCAGACGTATCATAATCGATAGTGAAACCAAAACAACCACTATCTCGGGGTTTATTACAATGACAAATGTTCATTAAAATTTTCAAAAGTTTCTTTCATTTCAAAAGAGCTATCTAGAACGCAGATTTGACATCGACTGTTATGTTTGTGAATTTTAATAATTCTTAGATCTGGTATCGACGGTAATGAACAACAGACGATATAATGACATGGTATACACAATTGTTTTCTTTTTCATTTTCCTCTTTTATTGTATTATTAAAAATTACGTTTTTTTTCCAATATAAATACAATATTTGTAATTTAAAAAAAACAACATTTAAATAAATCCAACGAAGTAAATATGATTTTCTTATCATCCGACAACTCAATATTGATAGCATATCTAATATACGCTAATTGTGTGGTGGTCAAGATACGTAATCGTATCCGAACTTCGAAAATAAACTTTGATAGATTTTATTTAAAAAAACGACAATCGACTTATTTTTCAAATAATATGACACCAGAGAAGTATACGGTAATAAATAACTTTTCCATTTTGTCAAATATGTCGATATCGATTGAAATGTACTTGTAAATGTGGAAAGGGGACACAAAAATATATTATTGTACTTTGGTTGTTTTGAAATAGTATTTTCATATGAATTTTCACTTTTATTTTAATAAAATATATATACTTGATGTCTCGTGTATTTTGATGGTTCAAAAACACTTAAATGGTTGTTTGTTTACTTCTTAATAGTTCCATTAAAGCAACTTCTTAATCGTTAAAAGGTGAATCTTGTTTGGGAAAAAACGTTTGTCTCTTAATGGTTCTAAAACTCTCTGAATGATTTTGTATTATGGCTCTCCTTTAACCATTTAGCGCCATAATTTCGTTGTAAATAATTACCAAACAATTATATTTCATTTTGCGTTATATCATGAGAGTCTCTTAATCATTCTAACCACTTAATCATTCTGCTTTAAACCATTCAGCAACTATCAAACACTCCTAAGTCTTTTAAATTAGTGACATTTTCATTGATGTGATAGAATTATTATAGTGATAAAAAAACAATTCAAAGCAGGAATTGTCGTATTATGGAAGATTGAAATTTTACGAAGACGTATGATTAGTTTTTAGAGATTTGATGTCATAAATGGTCTAATATTTTTGGACTAAAGATTTGCAAATTTTCTCTCTAGACAAGGTCAAAACATCCATAGCTTTATAAAATCAAACTCTGCAATTTGATTCATTACACTATTTAATAAAAAAGTCTACAGAATAAAAAATCTCAAAATCCACAGATCGACGAATTCGGAGGTCGGTAGATTTCGGCTATTTTTATAGTACAGATAGAAGCGTAACACCAACTTCTTTCGTGAACAATTTGTAAAACGTGTGAGTAGAGAGGGAGTATAATGTTGTGTCCCTGGTCAAACCTCGTGAATAATATCTGTTAGTTTGAGTTTATTGGGGATCCCCGACCCCAACCCCGGTTTGAGTAACAGCCCCCCGCCCCGGTTTGTGTCTGTTGGTCCCAAAGGGTCTACAAGAATACTAAACAGTTTGTAGAAGGGGGGGGGGATGGATACAAACATAATTTTCAAATTTAAAATATATATTGATAGAGAAGATCAATACAGATTTTACAATATTGTTTGCGGAAAGATAAGGTATAAGAAACCTATCTAAACAATCTTAAGTTACACACAAAGGTTAGCAAATACAAGAAAAGATATTGCTAAAAGAGAGTCTTTTACTTAAGCTGAAAGAA
>NC_037532.1:32154935-32156225 GCF_001531365.2 Cynara cardunculus var. scolymus
TCCACATATGTACATATTCTCATACACATAATCACATTATGCACATAATTTTCACATACCAGCATGATCAAATGTATCAATTTATCATGCTATCACGTAATCATTTAATCAGATAATAACATATTAATTACCTTAGGTGATAACCAGGATCCGGTTATCACTTTATCCACCCCTTAAAAGAATTCCGTCCCGGAATTTCTTTAATCAAAAAGCCATGGGTATTCTGATCTCATCTTTGATTCCAATTCCCATGTTGTTTCTGGTCCTTTGTGAAACTTCCACTGAATTTTCACCAGACTTATTTCTTTATTTCTCAACAACCTGATCTTTCGGTCAATTATAGCTTTCGGTGTTTCTATAAGATTCAGCTTACTGTCTAATTGAATCTCTGGCAATAGTATAGCTAGACTCGGATCATCCAAACATTTCCGTAGATTAGACACATGAAAAGTGTTGTGAATCAGACTCAGCTCTTCTGGCAGCTCTAACTGATATGCTACTGGCCCAATTCGTTTACATATTCTGAACGGCCCTACATACCTCGGACTGAGCTTCCCTTTCTTTCCAAATCTGATGACACCCTTCCATGGCGAAACTTTTATCATCACAAAATCACCTATACCAAACTTAATCGGCTTTCGACGATTATCAGCATAACTTTTCTGACGATCATGTGCTGTTTTGATTCTTTCGCGAATTTGTTCGATCTTTTCAGAAGTTTCTTGGACAATTTTAGGACCCATCAGTTGTTTTTCACCAATCTCATTCTAACACAACGGCGTTCGGCATTTACGTCCATACAACACTTGATATGCTGCCGCTTGGATGCTGGAATGATAACTATTGTTATATGCAAACTCTATCAATGGCAAGTGATCTTCCCATGATCCCCTGAAGTCAATAATACAACTTCTTAACATATCTTTGAGAGTCTAGATAGTTCTTTCACTCTGTCCATCAGTCTGAGGATGATAAGCTCTACTTAATCGGATTTCAGACCTCAAAGCTTTCTGTAATCCTTCCCAGATCTTTGAAGTAAACCGACTATCTTTATCAGAGATAATAGACAAGGGAACACCATGTCTGGTAACAATTTCTCTGATGTAAATTTGCGCTAGCTTTTCTAAAGAGTATTTCTCTCTTATTGGTAGAAAATACACAGATTTAGACAAACGATCAACAATTACCTAAATCGCGTCATACCCTTTTGGAGTTCGAGGTAACTTCATAACAAAATCCATGGTAATATGATCCCATTTCCATACAGGTATCTCTAACGATTGAAGACTT
>NC_037532.1:32157175-32160109 GCF_001531365.2 Cynara cardunculus var. scolymus
CATTCTTTCGAGTCAATTTGGTTAATGGCACGACTATTTTAGAAAAGTCCTAAATAAACTTACGGTAGTAACCTGCCAAACCCAAAAAGCTACGGACTTCAGACGGAGTCTTTGGAGCTTCCCATTTTTCAACTGCTTCTATTTTTACTGGATCTACTTGTACTTCGGYTTCTGAGATAACGTGACCCAAGAATTGAACTTCTCTTAACCAGAACTTACACTTGGACAATTTGGCATACAACTTTTCTTTCTTCAATAATTTTAGTATCAGACGAAGATGTTTTGCGTGTTC
This sequence comes from Cynara cardunculus var. scolymus, assembly GCF_001531365.2. NCBI lineage: Eukaryota > Viridiplantae > Streptophyta > Magnoliopsida > Asterales > Asteraceae > Cynara > Cynara cardunculus. Next base: position 32,157,468 of record NC_037532.1, read on the forward strand.
TTCTTTAGTTTTAGAGTATATAAGAATATCATCAATAAATACAATAACGAATTTATCAAGATATTCCTTAGATACTCTATTCATCATATCCATAAAAGCTGCGGGCGCATTAGTTAAGCCGAATGACATAACTAAGAATTCGTGATGCCCGTACCTTGTTCTGAATGCTGTTGTGGCAACATCTTCTTCCTTGACCTTGAGCTGATGATACCCTAATCTTAAATCAATCTTTGAGAAATAACTTGCTCCTACCAATTGGTCGAACAAGTCATCAATCCTCGGTAAAGGATACTTGTTTTTAATTGTCAACTTATTCAGTTCACGATAGTCTATACACATTCGCATAATGCGAAGTGCTGAGCCTAATAAATCCCTTATCAGATAAATCTTTCAACTGTGCAACCAGTTCTTTCAATTCAGATGGAGCTAAACGGTACGACGCATTTGCGACTGGTGCAGCCCCTGGTACTAAATCAATTCGAAACTCAATGACTCTATCAGGTGGTAATCCATATAAGTCTTCTAGAAAGACTTCTGGATATTCACTAACAATCGGAATTGATTCTTCTTTTCCCTTTTCTTTCTTCAGATCAATTACATATGCCAAACATCCTTGGCACTTCTTCCGAATACTTTTCTGGGCTTTCATTACTGACAAAATACTGGTATGGTGATTATGACGATCACCATAAATAACAACTGTTCTCTGGTCTGGCAGAATAATTCTGATCATTTTCTGATTACAAACAATACTATCCTGATACTTTGCCAACCAGTCCATACCCACTACTACGTCAAATTCTTTCATTGGCATGAGAAATAACCGGATCGAAAGTTCACAGTCCCCAATAATAATAATACAGTTATTGAACATCAACTACTAACTCATCATCAAGTAGCATAGAATTCAGACATGCAGTTTGAGCAAACAATGGTGACACAAACGAAAAGTTTGCACTAGAGTCAAATAACACCTTAGCACGTATTGAATTCAAAAGGAATGTACCTGTTACTACATCCGGTGAAACCTCAATTTTTTTTTACCATAATGTAACATACCATCTTGTGTTACCTAATACATTATTGGTATTGTAACACCTTGTCCCGCATCAGTAACTATTGGAATTTGTAGCCGTTTATGACTTATGAGTTCTTGGTAGTAGGCTACCAAAGAATTCTCATCATGGGTTTAGTAGTTTGGAGGTTGTCTTGTATGGTTTGCTACTATGTGTTTGAGATATTACACAAAGTGTAGTTGAATGCTCATTAACTGGATTGTTTTCTTGTGTTTATGCAGCAACTTCATAGTGTGTTGAAGGATGTCAATATTACCACATGAAACCACAATCTTTTGGATAGTGCATGAAATCACAATCTTTTTTTACCACAATGTAACACAACATGTTCAACTAAAGCCTACAAATTGTTCTCCACCTCTTCTCGCGCAACCAACAGGATCTTTTGTGTTTTTTTGTTTTGATTTGATGAAATGTAATTTTAGAAGATTAATAGATTTCTAGGGCGCTCAAAATAGTCTCATTAAATTAATTTTTTTTGACCCTTTTGCCCTTATTTACATACTCACATTAAATATTTGAGAGTTAGTTTTGGAATTTCAGTAATTAATTTTTCTTGTATTTTCAACCATTGATTATTAATTTGTGTGGTTAAGATTGGATTTCACGGTTACCACAAACAACTCAGTTCTTCCTTGAAGGGCCCCTACACACACACACACACACACATATATATATATATATATACATACATACACTAGAAGAGTACTCGCGCAATGCAGCGAGATAAATTTCGATTTTAATGTTTAGTTTTTATTCTGTCTCTATCGATATAATATGATTTTATGTGGTTTTGAGAAAGCGATAATGTTTTTATTTTTGAATGAAATATAAATTTGAAGATATCATAGAAATTTGAAAAATAATAAATCAATATTAGTATCAAATTAACTATTTAATAGTTCTTGTTTTTTTTATGTAACTTCTTTAATTCAATTTTTTATTAAAATTTAATTTAAATTTAATAATAAAGTATTTTATTTTTGGTTTAATAATATAATTTTTTATAAAGATAATAATTAAACATTCTGTTATAACTCAATGATTATTTTAATTTTATTTTTGATTTTCTATATTTAAAATGAATGTTTATCTTTAGTTAGTTACATAAATTTAGAAATGAAGATTTAATAAGCTGTATTTATGCAAATTTACTTATAATATTGAGTTTTAAATAATATACATCAATAAATAGTACTTTATGTATAAAAAAAATATTTTTAATTTTTTTTATTAAGTGCTTTATAAGTCATTTTAGAATGGCATGATCCATGTGACTACTCTCAAGTTTTCTGTCTCCTTTGAGGTAACAATTTCAACATATGCTCACCTAGTACAATTTAAGAACACGTTTTTTTTTTCTTCCAAATAAATGTTCATATCTATATAGGAAAAATTTAAGAACAAGAATAACATCGATGAAAAATCTCTCGTAAAATATAGTATATATATATATATATGTATATATATATGTATATCTATATGTAGGGGTAAGATCAAATGTTAACCAAAGTTTTTGTGTTAACTTTGTTAACCGATCTTGGTCATTCAATATTTCAATAAACG
>NC_037532.1:32160494-32166887 GCF_001531365.2 Cynara cardunculus var. scolymus
GAGCGATCCTTTGTCAATTGGAGTTTTATATATGCATTGCATCCACACTGTTTAAGGTTCACCCCTTGATCATATATATTTCTGATCTTATATGGTTGTTCAGCCCTTGTTCATATATGTTTCTGATCTTATATGGTTGTTCACCCCTTGTTCATCATGTCCGTTCCTTTATTAGATAAACGAACATAAACGAACTTCCCGCCGAATGTGTTCATGAACAGATAACCATCATTTTCGTGTTAACCTTACAACTTGAATGTGTTCATGAACGGTTCACTTAACATTCGGTTCGGTTCGTTTACATCTCTAGGTATTCTCCTCTTGTCTCCAACTTTAAGGGTGACGTTCATCATTATGTGTGGCATTTGTTGAAATTATAGTTACTTGAATCTGAATTCTATCTGATTCTAATATTGTCAGGCTAACATGCGAATATTGGTTACTGGAGGAGCTGGTTTCATCGGCCCTCATCTAGTGGATATATTGATGCAAAATTGACCCAAATGAGGTACACATTCTTTAAACAGTTTTAACGTTTTGGTGAAATTGCCATCATTTGGGTACTCATCATTTGCAATCATTTATACGATGAATATGGTATAAATGGTATGAAAAGATGAAAATCTATGTATATGAAAACATGTTGTGATTAAAGAAAAAGTTTCTCACTACACGATGAACTATAAAAAACACAACACATCGTAATGAACATAATTTCGATTAATACGAATCTAATAAAAAATAAACATCTATTACCAAGACATCTGGTTTGGTTAATTTCATGACTTCCTGACTTCGAATTTTGATTGTCTTCATAAACCATTGTAATCTCCTCGGTGTTGTCGATTTCTTTTCATCTACGTTCATCCATATTAGCTTTATCGATATCGAAGATGATTACTACCGTGTTTCTTATGCGATTTAGAACTCATATAATGATGAACATGGAAGATGAATATTAAAAAAATATTAATTAAATGAATGAATATTTTTGGGGATTTGATGGTTTGTAACTCCCTATTAATTGTTTGGGAGTTACATATGAATCAATTGACTAAAATACCATTGGAATTAAAAAAAGAACAAGAGATAAACCCTACATTAATAATGAAATTTGATTGGTTGAGAGGGTTTTCAAAGTTAACACAAAATATAGGGTTAACATTTGATCTTCCCTCTATATATGTATATATATATATATGTATATATATATATGTATATATATATATGTATATATATATGTATATGTATATATATGTATTTGTATATATATGTATATGTATATATATATGTATATGTATGTATCATATTATATAGAGTAGACTAAAATCTAAAAAATAATACCATCTAAAGAATTACCAGATCAGTCATCACCAAGATATATATGTTATATCAAAAAGCTCCATTCTTCATAAAAAAGGATTCTCGGAAAAAAATCCCGATTCTTGAAAAAGACAAATCTCCTTTGGACATAAACAAGAGATACAGGAAACACTACAACAAAATTGGGTTTATAGGACACTCCCAATCTCTAAGCGTCTCAATTGACCGCTTTATAGGACTTAATTTATAGGACCAAAATATAAAGCGTCCTATCTAAAGGTGTTGTAATAAGTTTATATGACGTTTTTGAACGTTTTAACAAGTTTTTAGGACATTTTTAATTCAAAGTGTCGCATTAGCAACTTTATAAGACACTTTTGAGAAAGTGTCCTATAAACTCAATTTTTTATAGGACATTTGTTTTTATAGGACAACTTTCAAATAGTGTCCTATAAATTTGCTATTGGGACGCTTTATATTAAAAGTGTCATAAAAAACTTATTACGACGTCAAAAAACGTCATATAAACTTATTACAACGCCTTTAGATATGACACTTTATTTTTTTGGTCCAATAAACTAAGTCTAATAAAGTGGTTTATTAGGACGCTTAGAGATTCAGAGTGTTCAATAAACCCGATTTTGTTGTAGTGAAAACAATGTTTACTTATAACAAAATAACCCGAATGGTCCCAAAGAACTATCGTATGGGATACGTTGTAGATGCTTAATAATTAATACGGTACATGACGAATGAAATAAATACAAGTGATAAAAAAAGATTGTACACTTAATTACATAGACGTTTTATAATATGTCATAACCAGACAAAGAAACAAAAGCCTATAAAAATATTCAAAGTCACTCTTTATTTACATTTTAAAGGTTCGACATCATGCTACGACAAAAGATTTTTTAAATAATAAAATAATATTTCTCAAAATACTCGAATTCATAACTATTCAATTAAAAAGAATAAAACGTATTAATTAAAGAATATAATAAAGATGCATAAAAATCAAGAAAATACAAGTTCAAAAAAGTCTGGTCCCATTAAGCTAGGTCAAAATTCATGATCACATCAAGTCATGTTAAAGCGTGGTCTAGAAAAGCAAAGAAAAAAAAGCTTGAAAAGGCTCAATCAAATTCATTTCACAACCAAAGCGCTAACTTTTGTTGATTACTGAAAATTAGCTTGGAGGATAAAGGCACATTGCCAGAATTTAAAAAGTCTAGGTCTTGTGCTTTACCTGGAATGTTTGAGCAGATCCAAACTGCAACACTTAAGATGGTAGAAGATCGTTTAAAGCATAACAGACCTTTGGAAAATGAAACTTATGAAATTAAGGAGTCGACTAATAATGAATCTCACAATCATGAGGAGTCGAACGGGGAGGCACACTCTGACCATAAAGAAGTTAAGAAATCTGATAACAAAGGATGTAGTTACAAATCCTTCACTAGCACCCATCCTTCTATTTTCGAGGGGAAAAATGGTCCTTTAGCAGCTATGAACTGGTTAGACGAGATAGAAAGTTGTTTCCTGACTTGTCATTGTGCACCTAGTGACATGGCACAATTTGCATCAACTATGTTTAAGTCAAATGCACTACATTGGTGGAAATCAGTTCGTGCCACTAGGGGATTGGCAAACACCGCATCTCTCTCTTGGGATGAGTTTAAGGGATTAATGATTGAGAGGTATTCCTCTCCACTCCAGATGAGGATATTAGAAAGTGAGTTTTTACGTTTAGAGCAAGAAAGTATGACTGTAGAGAAATATGTAGAGACTTTTATAGAGAAATCTCGATTTGCTGAACATCAAGTCGGTCCCGAGAAGAGAAAGGTAGATCAATTTGTTGATGGACTAAAAAGGGACATTAGGAGATTCGTGGGAATGTCAAAACCTAAGACTTTCCAAGAGGCGGTTGAACTTGCCACCCTTGCTGAAAAGGATAGTTATGTCCCAGATGCCTCTAATAAGATATTGAAGAGGAAAGCTGTCAACGTTAACGAGTCCAAGAAAATCCGAGTTTCGGAAGAAAATATTAGAACTTCGACCGCATGTGTCACTTGCGGAAAATTCCATCATGGTGAATGTAGGTATGGTAAATGAGTATGTTTCAGTTGTGGGAAACCTGGTCATATGTCAAAGGAATGCAAAACAAGATTTACTTGTTATTCTTGTGGGACTGTCGGACATCGCTCCAATGAGTGTCCCAAAAAGGATCTTATGCAACCGAAGTTGCTCGAAGGACCGAACGACAAGAAGCCCGAGGTGCCTAAAACCAAAGGACGAGTTATCCAAATGATTGCTGAAGAGGCATAGGTTGCCCATGCGCGGTGTCAGGAACTTTGTTAATTATCAAATACCTAAGCATGAATTTACTAGTTTTATGTGCCAATTAACTCGTCGTTGGTGTTAAGTTCCATTGTTTGTAGTTGAATTACCTTGTCGCAATTTAAATATTATCATTGGTGATAAATAACACTATGATCAATAGACATATTATTGACGTGTTACCAATCAATTGTTGGAAATGTGAGATTCAATTGTTATTATGGACATTATAGGATTAAGTTATAATAGGTGCGAATTGACCATGCATGTAAGACTGAAATGAATAGATGATTAGAATAAGATTGAATGACCAAAAGATTATTCCGTGATAATTTGAAATAAAGATAAAATATAAGTATGCCAAAATTAAGTAGAAATTCCGAGGACGGAATTTTCTTTCAAGAGGGGGAGAGTTGTAAAACTCATTTTTTTATTAAATATATAAATAATATTACATTGGCCTTTAAATATATTTTTTATTAAACTTATTCGAAATGTTAAAATATTTATGTAATTAATTAAAGATTATAAAGTAGAAATCTTAAATAAATAAATAATAAAAATAAAGACAAAAATGAAAATAAAATAGAAGTGTTTTCTTTTATTATTGGACCAAAAATGTGATATATAACGTCAAGAGGGGTTTAGTTGTAAATATCAGAAAGTTTAAGGAAGAAAATGTCATCTTTTTCAAAGTTGAGGGACATGTTTTGCCAATAGTACATATATGTTTAAAGAAAATGACCTATCAGCCTAAAACTCGCGATTTGTCCGATTTCTTCAACTAATAAGCCAAAACTCTTGGCATATAAATTGTAGAGCTCTGGCTTAGGAACGTTTTGGTTCAAATAGCTCGAAAAATCGTTGAGTTTTGAGAGAGAAATCTGAGTTTGAAGTTCAAAATCAAAAATCTCGGTTTTTCACCGCTTTTGAGTGAGATTCTTAACCAAATCTTTTGATTTTTATGTCTATAGTTTCGTTTTTAAGTACTCTATTAAACCCCAGTAGCCTCATGTCTCATATTTGTGTTTTCGTTGTTCGATTTTTATGTTTTTAAGTTGTTAAGTTTTAGTTTAAAAAAAAACTTTAAATGAGTAAATGGAACTCATTTCTTGATGAAAATTTGTGTTCTTTATGTTAAAGTGTTGGTAAAAATATTACCAAGAGTTTAGTGCAAAAAGAATGAAAAAAAAGGTCAAGAAACGAGCCATTTCAAGCTCAAAAAGCTTCAAAAACGTGCAGCAATGGCTGTGCAGTTTCGTCTGTTTTCACATGGGTCACGGACCGGGTCGGCCCGACCCAGGATCCGCGCCCGTTTAGCCTTTTAAAAATGGAATAAGGGCGCTTGGCGAGGGCGGGACTCAAACCCACGACCTCAACCAAGGAGCCTCAAAGCGTTAACCGGCAAGCTAACTATATGTTCTGTTTTTATTATTCACTGTTATTATTAATATACATTACATATTTAAGTTTCAAAAATTAGCATTTAGTCCCTTGAATTTCCAGCATAATAATTTTATGAGACTTTCATTAAGTTTGTTTAAAATGCAAACTTTGATCCTATTTCGATTATTTATCCCGTTTAGTTACCATAATGACCCTATAATGTGAAAATCGGTATTTTAGCGATACTTTACATATTCGCCCTATAAATTATTGAAATGATCCTATATCTTGGGAATTGGTATCTATGCTTTATTTTGATTATTATCCTTATGAAGTTACCAAAATGACCTCACGATTAGAGTATTGCTTAATAAAATTACCCAAAATGCCCCTATGCTTTGGGATTGGACTTTTAATCACAGTTTTAATATTCGACTTATGAAATATACCAAGAATGTTCTAAGTTAGGGAATTGGTTAAAGCTATACCATTGGTATTTAGCTTTTTAAGATATACTGAAATGCCCCTAGACTTGGAAAATTGGTATTTTAAACATTATTTCGAGTATTAATTACGTTGAACTTTAAAGTTATAGAATGACCGTTATTTTTATGTGTGTGACATGTTCTCACCGTTATTCACTTACAAATTTTAAAAGAGACGTTTTGACCACAAAATATTATTTACGTTGTGAACTATTTAGTTTAGTTATTTTGGTAAAATACTTATTGTTCAAGAAAATGTAAAGTGTATTGCACATTTTTATAAAATGTACGAGCAACAATTAATATTATAACGACGTAACATTATTAATAATATTTCTTATCGGGGGTTGATCAATAAAAGGAAAAGTCGTGTTAAGATTGTTAAGAAATAGTAATCAATTTAATTACGATTATTTAAGATGCTTAGGAATGATATAAATTATCATATAGGTTGCCGTTTTTGAGAGAACAACCTATCGAACGTTAACGATTCAAGGTGAGTACATTATGCGATTTTTATGGGATATACACATGATTATTACAAAAGTATTTTATCCATGATATATGCATGACGTGTTTATATGCATATATGATGATAACTTGATTATATTGATGTGCATGATATTTAAGTATATGCATGATATGAAAGGTGATGTTGATGAGAAAGATTATGATGACTTGTTATTATCAATATGATATTCAAGCATGTGTATAATGTAGAAAATGACGATGATGCATATGTGATTTATGTTGTCACTTGCATGAGATGTATGTTGCATGTCACGATGAGATTTGCATTAATGAGTGARTATTGCAAATAAATGATATGCAACTAGTATGATTCGGCAAGATTCATCCA
>NC_037532.1:32167477-32170963 GCF_001531365.2 Cynara cardunculus var. scolymus
CCATAGAATACGCCACATACGCAAAGAAAAGTGACGAGCCGAGGCCTCACTTGCAAGATAATAACTAAAATACACTAAAACACTATTTATGTGTGCATGTGATCATGAAACCATATTGTATTCACTAAGCTTTTAGCTTATACTATACATGTATATATCTCAGGTGTCATTTGTCAGTAGACGAGTTGAATGAAGAAAGACGGGACTATGTTTTGAATCATGTTTGATTAGATATTTTAATTAGCATTGATTACGTTAAAGTATTTTACACTTCCGCAATTATGTAACGAGTTATGTTTAACACATTATGTATGTTTGAATTTTTAAGTTCGTATTTGTTAATGACATAAGTTATTAAGAATGACGTCACAACACTCGAACAAAAGGAAAAAAAAATCGGGGCGTGACACCTAATGTCTTTAAGATTACATGAAACACAATCTGGTATGTATATATGCATTGCATACAACTTTTGGCTTAAATTTTGTTTTACCTTTACAATCATTGATCTCTTTGATGATTTCTTAGTTGTTTACACAGCATAAATTAATTGTTGCTCGCAACTATTTGATTATTAAATCATACAATGATCCTTTTAAATAATACAAGTACGTAATAAATAGATACAACTATTCAAATATACTATAAGATTGTTGATGTGAGAGCGCCGTATGCAATTATATATGTGTCAACAAAAAATCCAAAACCAAACTACAAAAAATACGATACTCAATAATTCATATATTGAACACATGAGATGAACATGTACAATGCTTTTACATTTTATTAGCAAGCTCATATTGGTTCAAATTGTTAGATAAATAACTTATGTATATTTATTTTTTATCTTACGTAGTAAGAAAACTTAAAAACGGTTTATTTTAACATGTTTTATTAGTTTACTATACGAAGACGACTGAAAGTGGGATTCAAAAATCATAGTTGCTCTGAATCTAATAAATTCCACATGACCTCATCAGTAGAGAAATCAAAAAAACTATTTTCGTTGTCCTCGGCAACATTTAAAGCCTCCCCCTTCGTTTGAGAACCATCAAATGACCACCCAATTTCACTGTCAATTATTTTTTCCCCTTCATCAAATAACTCCTTCAAGAACCCGTTAATCGTGTTATCTAATACTGTTGGTGACGAGATTAACCCTGGGGACATATTATAGTTGTTATCGACACCATCATTTGATGATCTTATTAAAGTCCCATTGTTATGAGTTTCCACGATCTGGTTGTCATCCTTGAACCAATATAGGGGTTTGGATAATGTATGTGGTTGAGGCTTGATAATTGTTACCATCGTGCAATCTTTTGATGATTTAGCATCTTCAGGTTCTTTCTTTTGTTGTTTGGCATAGGAGCGGAGGTGGGTATTCCAATAGTTCTTCACATCATTCGATGTTCTTCCGGGTATTCTTCCAGCAATCAATGACCATCTGAATTAATGAATGAAAAATAATTATTACATTATTTGCACCAAATAACTATTTAAATACAATTAACTTTCGTTTGAAGTTCAATGAATGAAAAAGAATATTATATTATTTGCATCGAAATAAATATTTTAATATACTTGACTTTCATTTGAAGTTCAAAGGAGATCAAGTGTAATATCTGTTTTTACAAACTTATATTTAAACGCTACTTGCCTATTGCCTAGAAGCTTGTGAAGCCTAAGTATGAGATCAACTTCATCTTCTTCAAAATCCCCTCTTTTTATATTTGGCCTCAGATAATTCAACCATCGCAACCTACAACTCTTTCTGCATCTTCTTAAACCTACAAGAAAAATATTAATACGAAATAATTTATGGCAAAAAACCCATATAATATTTTTTCTTTCTTTGAAGACATTATAAAAACGGTAATGAATACCAAAAAGAGTACATGATGTGTGTTACCTGAATTCATAGAAACAAGATGCCATTTTCCTTCACCATATTTTTCAATATAGTTTCTGAGAAGCGTATCTTCTCCGGCAGTCCATGCACCTTTCTTCAATGCTAAACCCATATTGGAAACATGCTTCATTTTTTTGTACTCCATGCAAGTATTGTTCTTCATTCTTCTGTTCTCCATGCAAGTTACATGAAGCACATGCTGGCTTCCTCTTTGTGCATAAACCCTAATCGAAGTCCCTTTTATAGACAAATGAAACTATATGTTTTGAACCACCCCCACACCCATACCCCTCTCACATATATATATACCACCTACGTGCACCTTGATTCTTCCACAAATATGTGACTCCAGTACTCATTCGGGAAGTGAGAAAGTTCCAAATATAATATGGAAAAAATAATGATAATATAATATATAACTTAATAATAATAATGATAGTTTCTTGAAGCATTTTTTAAAATTTCTTTAAAATGGGAGAATGGAATTTTAAAATCTTTTAAAAACGTAAATACATTTAACTACAAAAGATTCTTGAGGTTGGAGATTAAACATCGATTATTATTAAAATATTATATTCGTTTAATAAAATATTATTTTTCTTCCAAAAGTTTTAATGTTTATGCGTGAACATATTAAAAATATATTTCTCTCCCATTAGTTTATACGGTTTCTTAGAAATGCACGGTCATTTGAACGTGTCCATATATATATATATGTATATATATATATATACATATATATAGGGGCACGTTCAAATGAAAACCGTGCATTTCTAAGAAACCGTGTATACCAATTTCGACCAATAGGAAAACTCCATTTTTTTTTTCTAATTAAAATTAATCAATAAGGGTATTTCAGTCATTTACAATATTTTCTATTAAATATGGAAGTTATTAATAAATCTTAATTAAGGAAACGTAATAAAGAAAATTGTATAAATGGTAACATTTAAATATTTAATTATATTATAATATTAAAAATTTGAATTTCATATATTGTAATCTTTAAGAATCAGCAAAGGGGTTTTGATAAAACAATTGAAGTGTATAATGAAATCATCAAATCGTAGATGAACAAAAAAAATCCAGAAATGAAACAGGTTTCATGAACGTGAAACTGGTTCATGTTGCAAATAAATTATGTGAACCGAAACATTTTCATGGTGAACCCGTTGCATTGATTGTGTAGTTGATCAATTTAGTTGGTGAAGAGGAAAATGAAACTGGTGCATTTTGTATTTGATGTGTTATGAACTAAGTGCATGATGAAACGAAGAAATAATTTTAATCTGCTACAGAATCTTGAAGATTGTAACATGCTCCAGAATCTTGAAGATTGTAAGGCTTAAAGGAATGAATCCATCAAACCAGTGGTGAAATAAGAAAATTACTGTACATGAAATAGGTTTCATGAAAGTGAAACTGGTTCATGGCGTTCTTGAGCATGACTAGTGAAACGGTTGCATAATGTATTGGTTCGTCATGAAATAATTGAATGATGAAACGGGTACATGAAAAAACTGCTTCAGAATCTTGAAGATTGTAATATGCTTTAGAATCTTTAAGATTGCAAG
>NC_037532.1:32171083-32174621 GCF_001531365.2 Cynara cardunculus var. scolymus
AAAAAGATTCATGAAAGATCGAGTAGGATGTTACCAAATACTAAATTTTGTTTATCATTTATGCCCTTACTGTTGAAATAAAATAAATTTTTAATATATATTTTTATCTACTTTTCTAAAATAAAGTAAACTAATTTTGGCCATTGATCAAAAAAATGGATGAATGAGATTGGTTTACACGGTTTACACAGATGGGGTCGGTTTTTATTTGAACGCTCCTCTCTCTCTCTCTCTCTCTCTCTCTCTCTCTCTATATATATATATATATAGGAGCGATCAAGTGCAAACCATCTTTATTTGTACAAACCGTGCAAACCACCTTCATCCGTCGATTTCCTTGTTTAATCTTATAATTTTTTTTCGTGAAATTGTTTAATCTTATGAAATTATTACATATAATACTTTTTTTTTGACGAAGTTGTTTCATATATGGTTATGAAATTGTTTCATATAATACTTATGAAATTTTAATGAAACTGTTTCATGTATTTCTCTAAAATTAATATAATAAAGATGATAATATCCATGATTAACACCCTCCACAATAAAAATAATTAATAAACCTCTCATAATTACAAAAAAATGAACAAAATCAAAAATTATGATTGGTTGAATGAGATTTGTATGGTTTGTACAAATAACGTGATTTGCAAAGTAAACATCATCTCTCTCTCTATGTGTGTGTGTGTGTATATATATATATATATATAGGGGCACGTTCAAATGAAAACCGTGCATTTCTAAGAAACTGTGTAAACTAATTTCGACCAATAGGAAAATTTCATTTTTTTCTAATTAAATTTAATCAATAAGGGTATTTCGGTCATTTATAATATTTTCAATTAAATATATAAATTATTAATAAATCTTAATTAAGGAAACGTAATAAAAGAAATTATATAAATGGTAACATTTAAATATTTAATTATATTATAATTTTAAAAAATTGAACTAAATATATTGTGATGCGATTAAATCTGCTGGTGAATCTCGAAGATTATAAGGCATAATGTAATGAATTCATCAAATCATGATTGGAAAAAAAATTAATACAAGTGAAACTGGTTCATGTCATAATTGAACAATGAGTAGTGAAACATTTTCATGGTGAACCCGTTTCACTGATGGTGTAGTTGATCCATTTAGTAGGTGAAGTGGAAAATGAAACGAGTGCATAATGTATTTGGTTTGTCATGAAATAATTGCATGATGAAACGGGTACATGATGAATCTGTTACAGAATTTTGAAGATTGTAATCTGCTCCAGAATCTTGAAGATTATAAGGCTTAAAGGAATGAATTAATCAAATCACCGGTGAAATAAGAAAATTAACGACCAAAAGCAATTCTTACTTTAACTAAACAGTTATGAAGRACTTAACAATTTCAAGTCGAATTGACTAATACGGTATATTTTCCACGTTCATAGGAGTGCATCTATGTTTCTGCTTTACGAATATGATATTTTTTTATGAAATAGGTTTCATGAAGGTAAAACTGGTTCATGGCGTAATTGAACCAAGAGTAATGGAAACGGGTGCATAATGTATTTGGTTCGTCATAAAATAATTGCATGATGAAACGGATACATAATCAAAATACAATTCATAAGACTACAAAACTGAAAATCTTTTGCTTTTATGTACTTGTTACTTATTATAGTTTGTCCTTTGATATGACTGGAGTGATACCACGGTTAAGATAATGGTTAGAGTGACATTTTATTTTCTCATATATGACAAATTTTAAGCATCACGAAACTAATTAATGAAGTTGCCAACAACTAACTAAAAGGACCAACATTTATTAGTTATTGATTCTCTCCATATCGTAATATCACCAAATGACCACAATCGTGGTGTGTTTTGGATGGTTGAATTTATCTGGTTAATCTTTTTTTACAGTGTTTTTGTAACTCCTCACTATCATTTGTCATCCTTCATAGGATTCTACCGATACATATTTGAGTAACTAACAGTAAGTTTGTAAACAAAAACAAGTCAAGGTATGTCTAATCACATCTTCATTAAAATAGCTTTTGTATAACGATTACAACCGCCAGTGATCTTAAAATATCGACCACTTTATCTCTCTTTAAATTGGCATCCACAACACAATAAAAAGGCATATTTTGTTTATGCAACATTGCCTCTCGTGAGCATAATCAGATTCAATCGACAATGTCATAAAACCTATCACCATGTTGAGGGTTACATAAACATAATTGATTACGGAAAATAACAAAAACTTCGCTATAAACTTTCTGGTTGACCTCCACAGAAATTCCATGGTCCAGAGCCAATTTGGTCACTGAATTGCATCCTTGTGTGTACATGGTGAAAACCAGGGGCGGATGTAGTAGCAAAAAGGAGGAGGGAAGGGACCCCAGTCAAAAACTCAAAAAAAAAAATTAGGTTTTACATGATTTACTTTTCACTTCCCCCCATTACTTTTTTTCCACGGGCCCCAACCCCAATCGAAACCGTTACTTGAACCAAAAAAATATATTGAAATCAATCAAAAAAACAAAAAAAGTTATTCAAAATCGACAAAAACACTAAAAAACCCCCTCGAAATCAACAAAAAAAACTTTAAAAATCTCTCGAAACGTTGTAATTAGATTAAAAACACATCGGACGATTTTGCAGGCCTTTACACTACAAGTAACAAAATTTTTAGAGAGAGAAGTTTTAGAGAAGGATTTGGAAGCGCATCTAAAGATGATTTTTGGAGAAGGAACTACATCACAAAAATGACAAGTGTAACTGAATATAAGACAACTTTTAGAGAAGGATTTGGAACCAAATTATTCGCTACAGAAAAATCTCTAAAGCTTTTAGAGATGCTTTTTATGAAAATTGTCTCTAAAAATCGAGTTAGAAGCTTTAGGGAAACGTTTCTAAAAATGAATGATTTTTATTTTTAAATTAATACAATTTCTAGACACTTTTATAACTTTTTAGGGAAAAGTCTAATAAAACCAATGAACTTTAGTGTTTAGAATAATTAAGTCTTTGAATAGTTTTTTGGAATAAATAAGTACTTAGACATTCCAAAACTTGTTACATAACTTCTTAGACTTTCTAAAACCTATTAAATAGATCCTCATTATTTAAGAATTTAACTTGTAATTGTAACCTGAATAGGAGGTACCTAAATAAAAATAAAAATAAATAAAAATAAAAATAAAAATAAAAACCCTAAAACTATCCAAAAACACACCGCCTCCCTCGTCTCCCTGGCTTAACATCGCCTTACACCATCGTCCCGTCGCCGGCTGCTGTACCACCCCCATCTAATCGAATCTAAGGTTTTTGATCGAGTTTTCACATGCATAAAACATTACAATGCATAAACCATTTATTTGCAAACTTATACATAAACTTTTTGCACTGAATAAATGTAAATCTACCACGATGTATAAACTTGAGACGCTACCGAGCCTTACCTGACCAACGTGCCCCATTATTTTACGAACGACCATAAGTAGCCCGTACACTTACTTAGGTCCCACAATTCGTAGTAGTACTAATTCAGC
>NC_037532.1:32181971-32185949 GCF_001531365.2 Cynara cardunculus var. scolymus
ATTAAAATATAATTACCGACGGAATTTCCGTCGGAAATCCGTCGGAAAAGAATAAAAATAAAAATAAAAATATTTTCATATTATAAATTAGAAAAAATTAAAATATAATTACCGACGGAATTTCCGTCGGAAATCCGTCGGAAAAGAATAAAAATAAAAATAAAAATATTTTCATATTATAAGGTAGAAAAAATTAAAATATAATTACTGACGGAAATTCCCTCGGAAATCCGTCGGTAAATCTAAATCACATTTTAGATTACTTCTAATTAACCCGGACAATTACTAATATATTGAAAAAATTTCTGACGGATTTCCGACGGACGTATCCGTCGGAAAATACAAATCCGTCGGAAATTCCGTCGGAAAAGGCATTTAGCGGCGGGGTTTTTCCGACGGCAAAATCCGTCGGAAAGGTGTTTTTCCGACGGATTTCCGACGGATTTTGCCGTCGGAAAAACCCCATTTTTTAGTAGTGATATATGTCTTTCATGAATAAACTCCACATGCAAAAGATTATCCCCTACTTTAGTAAAGATCTGAGAACATGGATCATAGATTATCGTCCATTTGAAGACATTTTCATGTCCTTGACGCATAATCTCCCCCCTCTTACTTTCTAGAAATTTAAGTTGCAAGATCGAGATGTAGGAGAAGAAAGATGAAGACTTTTACTGTTTTGCAAAAGTAAAATAACTAGTATCATACTTTTTTCTTATTTTCTTGAGGATCTTCAAGATTGTCAGAATTCCTAAAGGCTTGCCTGATGATGGAATCGGCTGGAGGGTGGTTGATTTTAGAGAAAGATTAGAGAGAAGAAAGGTTTTAAGCTGACGATAATTGGAAAATGAGAGTTTTTCAAAGGGAGTGGGGTATTTATACGAGGATTTTTAAAGAAGGAAATGAGCTGACCTCTAAAGGCCCAAACCCAAATAAAACTTTTATTTTTTCTTAAATAAGAATAAGCCCACTTAGATTTAAAACCCACCAAATAATTTACTAATAATGACACTTATTAATTCCAAAACTCCACCTTTTGATAATATCATTTGAACATTTAAATGAGACTTTTGTATTTTAAATTTTAAAAGTTTATAATATCAATTTTATTTTATTTGAAGGATTTCTAAAATTTTTGACATTACGCAAGTTAACCTCATCAATTACCCGCCGAGGCGTGATCTTCCAAACTAAACTTGGGAATTAAGCCAGATGAACTCTAATCATCATAACTAGATTCTAGTAAAATATAATTCTAAATATAAGACCTAAAATAAGGTGCTAACGTGAAACTCAGAAATGATAGAATGTCACATATGGTGAACCTGTTGGATTAATCAACAGAATGGTTATGATCAAAACTTTTCAGACCTAGTGCATATGGTTATGGATTGTACCTTGTAGACTTGTTGCTATTGTGTTTTTGTTCCATTTTTCTTTCCTCTGGTCTCAAGCATATATCTCATATAAATTAGTTCAATCTAATAATTTCTTGGAGCTGAACTTGCTGAATTTGAAATGGAGGATAAGGTGGATGTTGATCTATTTGTAACTGCACATCAACCTCTATGATATGGTTTTCTGATCTGTATTGAAATCTTGCCTCTGGCCACTTAGATACTTATCATTTAGTGCTGTTGGTTCTAGAGATGGTTTGTTGGATTTGATAACAATAATATATTGCAGAGATGGAACAATTTATGATGCATGTTCTGGTTTATAGTTGTTCTTTTGGCCTAATTGGATAGGGAGGTATAATGTGGTTTATAGTTGTTTTTTTGACTTGGGGTTAAAAGGGTCATCCAATCACTATACTATTAGGAGGGTTGATCAGATTTTGTGAGGATTTTAGGGTAAGTTGTTACTAGTTTTCCTATTGCAAAAATGGTTGCCAAATTATCTGTTGGTTATTCTTTAGATCAGATTCCTAATGATAATTCTAACACTAATTTATATGGTACAGATACCCAGGTTTGCATTTGAGAAATTCCCAGGATCTCAACCGGTGTTGACAACCCAGATAAAATCTGTTGGTGAATCCATGGCAGTAGGGCGCACGTTGCAAGAATCTTTTCAAAAGGCGGTCAGATCACTCGAGTGTGGCTTCTCTGGTTGGGGTTGTGCACCAATCAAGGATCTGGACTGGGATTGGGACAAGTTGAAATACAATCTCCGGGTCCCTAATCCTGACCGAATCCATGCTATATATGTTGCAATGAAAAGAGGCATGAAGGTGGATGCCATTCATGAGTTGAGTTTCATTGACACATGGTTTCTCACCCAACTTAAAGAATTAATAGAGATGGCAGGTGATAGGTAGAGTATCAAGTTTTGCGAGGAGTTTAGGAAGGATGTTAGAAAATGGATTTATAGATTGATTGAATGTTGGGGAATATATTTTTTTTTATATTATAAATTTATATCAATTTATTGTTTTGAGATTTTATGTTGTTTTTGTTGATTAATATAATATTAATTATATACAAATATAGATCTTAAATATGAATGAAAAATAATAATAACATGCCCTTTAGAGAAAGAATTGATCTTTTAAAAGTGTATTTAGAGATAAGATTTAGAGAAGGTTTTGATTATTTGTATCTAAAGATAATCTTTTGAGAAGGTTTGCGGAGTGTAACTAAAGGACATCTTTAGAGAAGGTTTAGGTAAAATGTCACTAAAGCTAATATCTTTACAGAAGTTGTTTTGTAAACCTTCTTTGAAAGCACCTTTTAGAGACGTTTGTAAACCGTCATCAATACTTGAAAAGTGTCACTAATAAATACATTTAGAGAAGCTTTTATAAAAAAGTTAACTAACCTTTAGAGAAGTTTTGAAGTGTATCTAAAACCCTAAAAAAATGTCTCTAAAAGCTACCAAAAACATACCTTCCGAAAACCGTCCCTAAAACATTTACCTACCATTACATAGAGAAGCTTTTTGACGGAAATGAAAAACTTCTCTAAAGCCTTTTGAAAAGCTTTTAAGAATTTTAAGTACAAAATATAACCTTCTCTAAAAGTTATTTTTCTTGTAATGTTAGTCTACCTTAAAGATGACCTCACTAAACAAAAATCCTAGATCAATGGATATGGTGAAAACCTACATGCTATAGTAGATTGCTCTATTAAATAGTCCAAAACCATTTCGGTCCAGTAATTATATGGGTACAAACCGGGTGAGTTATGTATTTTTCCAACAATAAAGGCAAACATAAGTTTTTGTATGATGACGTGTAAATGTGTAGAATGAGATATATTTTATAAAACAGTATTTTAAATCAACTTAAAATAACAACAAATATTATTAAAAATTCATATTTAAATACTATAAAAAGGTTACAAATTCAATATTTTATCTACATCGAGTTGTCACAAACCCTATCCCACAATTGAGACCCAAGCACATAAATTCCACTTTTTATAAATGAGTAGAAACCCAACATAAAATAATCAAATTTTGGGAAACATACAAGTAGTTGCGCAACAAAACTAAAGTCAAATATTTTATTATTAAACCACATTTGGAACATTTCGTTTATGAGCAGAAGAACTGTTTTCAAATAGTGTTCGATCAATTATGTATTAATAATATCAAAATATTTATATTAAAAATACACGTCCCAACTAACAATAAAAGTGTTGTGATAGTTGCACCTTTATCTTTTCTTGAATAGTCACTGAGTTTCACGAAAGCTACATTTGTCAGTGAAGACAAAAATGGTTAATGTTGTTGTCTACTTCAATTAAAATAGGAGAGGCTAATGGCACATCTATTAATTGACATTGGCACCCTTAAAGCTAGTTTAGTCATTATTGTTTTTAGTGTTTTTTTTGTCTTTTTTTATTATTATGTTTTGTTTTATTGTTATTTTAATTTATTTTTAAAGAAATTTTAATTTAGTACAAATTTTTTATTTTGCTTTTTTCTGTTTATTTATATTATATTTTGATTAATACAAATTATTAATAAATATAT
>NC_037532.1:32186549-32188172 GCF_001531365.2 Cynara cardunculus var. scolymus
TAATTATTATCATTATAAATATTATATTATTAAATGAAAAATAAATTTATTAAACTTAAGTTAAATTATAATAAAAAATTAAATTAAAGAAATTATTTAAAAAATAAGAACTTCAAAATAGTTGATTTGATACTACTATTGATATAATTTTTTCGAATTTTTATGATATTTTCAAATTTACATTTTATTCAAAAATAAAATTATTATTACTTTCTTAAAAACACATAAAATTATATTATAACATCGACAGAGACAAAAATAAAACAGAACATTAAAATCGAAATGTATCTCGCTGTATTGTACAAGTACAATTCTAGTATAATTTTTATAAGGATAATAATCAAGTATTATGTTATTAAGTATAACTCAATAATTATCCTAATTATATTTTAGATATTTTATATTTAAAATGAGGTTTTATCCAATATTTGATTATGTTTATTTGCAGTTAGTTAGACGAAATTCAAATATGGAGCGTTAATAAGTTGTACTTATGCACAATTTACTTGTAATCTTAAATTTTAAGTAATATGCATCAATAAACAGTACTTCGTGTATAAAAAATCGTTTTTAAGAGTTTTTGTCAAATGCTTTATAATATAGTATAGATTTTTATAAGGATAATAATCAAGTATTCTGTTATTAAGTATAACTCAATGATTATCCTAATTATATTTTAGATATTTTATAGTTAAAATGAGATGTTTATCAAATATTTGATTACGTTTATCTGCAGTTAGTTAGACGAAATAATAGAGGTTGTCTTTAAGAGTTTTAAGAGTTTTAAGAGTTTTTAAGAGTTTTAAGAGTTTTAGTCAAATGCTTTATAAGATGGTATAGATTTAACCATATTATTTCAATTAATATAAATATCAATAATAAATAACATGTTAAGTTTTTTTTCTTTAACATTTTTACTTTTATATAGACATTATTATTTTTTCTAATAAACATTGAGATTTGAAATATAAGTAAAACATAAAAAGCAGAAAATATATATGCAAATAAAACGTAAATAATTTATATTATATTTCACTTATTCTAAAAGAACCGTCTCGCTAGTTCCTAATAGCACATTTCATCCAAGTCAATAAATATTGATGCGTTCGAACAACTATGTCTAAGGGATCTTCCTCTTTTTATCTGTTTTTGTCTTTCGATTGTCTCTTTCATACAACAATATAATGAAACATATATAGCTAGATCAAAAAAAAATGATCAAAAAGAAGGACATCAATGGCAAGAGCCCAAAAAAATGATCAAAAAAATATATTTTGATTTTTCCTCTTCTACAACAATATGTAACATTTTTTTGGGTTTAAATGATCCAAGTAAACAATTTTTACAAGTTTGATGATTTATTAATTAAAAAATATATGCAAGGATGATTTTTTTTATAAATAACTACAACTTTTTGAATTGCATGATATTAATTTTTATATTATTTTATTCATAATCTTTTAACATAAAAAGAGTTTAACAACTTATTCACAAAAAAAAAAATTAAGAAACTTAATAGTTCAAAATGGAATAATTTCTTTAATTTTTTGAACTTTTTTTCTTATTTAAATTCAATACAAATGGTTATTATAAATATCTCATTCATTAAAGTAACTAATTATT
>NC_037532.1:32188272-32190436 GCF_001531365.2 Cynara cardunculus var. scolymus
CCTAAAATTTAATGACACAAAGCTTCTGTCAGCGCCCGAGTCAAATAGAACTGATGCAAATTCATTATTCAGAGGAAACATACCTGATACCACGTTGGGATCCTCTCTAGCTTCTCTGGCTCCCAATTCAAAAGCTCGGCCCCTAGACTGACTTCCCTAGTTACCAGCACTGTTCTGTCGAGTCTGCTTCATATTTGTCCCCGTTCTTCTTTTTGGGCAAGCGTTTCTCATGTGATCCGGGCTCCCACATTCATAGCATAGACGTTTCTGGCAGTCCTTCGCCGTGTGACCTCCAAGATGACACCTCTGGCAGATAATGCAATTTCCTCGATGCGGGACTTTGCACTTATCGCATCTGATTACATCGCCCTATTCAACTACCTGTGATTGAGCTCCAAAACTTCTTGTTTTTCTTCTGTTCCTGTCCGGCTTCCTTCCAAACTTTCGGTCTTCATCGTCTTCCATCTTCCTTTTTCCTTTAGCCAAACCTCCAGATCGCACTGTATTGTTTGTAAGTTTCGTGGCAATTTCCACCGCTCCTTGAAAAGTCTTGGGATTGGCAGAGGTTATGTTGCCTCTAATTTCTRGGGACAACCCCCAAATATATCTTTCTATCCATACCTCCTCTGGTGTCACTAGGTGCGGCACCAGGTTTGCCAATTCTTGGAACCTTATTGTATACGCAGAAATATCGTTTCCCTTCATCTCAAGGTTCCATAACTCCATCTCCAGTTTTTGGAGTTCACTTCTCGGATAGTATTCTTCCTTTAGTAATTTCTTAAACTCCTCCCATGAGAGCTGATTAGCTACTTCTCGGCCTCTTGTTTGTACCAAGGTGTTCCACCACGTGAGCGCCCTTCCTTGTAAAAGGCAAGCAGCATATTTTACTTTATTCCCTTCAGCGCAATCGCTGATGATCAAAATGGATTCCATACTCTCGAGCCATGTCAATAATCCTACCGCTCCTTTTGTTCTGTTAAATTCCTTAGGCTTGCAAGCTCGGAAGGGTTTATAAGTACATTCCTGTGGTGGTCGAGGCTCCGAGTTTGAAGGTTGGTTAGCATTCAAACCAGCAGCCACTTGGCTAACTATGTTGGGGAGTGCAGCAATAAATTGCTCTGAAACGAGCTGTGCTAGATTGGGGTTTTCTCTTCTTGGCGGCATTTCTTTAAATCCTAACATAAGGGAATTCATAAAATTGAGAGTGACATGAGTAGCTTTCCATAAGATTTTGAGGATGCTTACATGTCTTACTTGCATGACATAGGATAGGAAGATGACAAGTAATCGATATAAGGTATAAACAATCACATAACCAATAAACATAATAGAAATTCCTCCAAAAGATATCATGCATCACTTGGTCAAGAAAAGATACAAATCAGAGTTTCAAGTTTCAGGTCAAAAGAGTAATCCAATCCAAATTCTTCCTAAAGCAACAACCATCCAATGACCATTCCTAGTGCTAGCATCATCAGACTAAAAACAAACAGCCACCTATATAACTTCCTAATCTCTCGCCTGGCGGCAGCAGCCATCTCCCTGTTCCACTCTATACCCTGATGATGCGCTTCCACTATTTCCAATAGGTTGTTGAGGATGTTGTGGTAATAACCGAGTCGAGTTTAGTGCATCTGCGTGTCCTCCGCGATCCTCCTTACCCATTCCTTCTCTGATGGTTTCATCCCTTGCGGATAGGATGCCGGTATTCTAGTCATAATTTGGGTCATCCTGCTCCCACCTTGGGGTCGAGATGACTCTCCAACGCCCCTCTGTGAGTTTCTAAACGTCACCCTCTGTGGTACAGAGACACTCTTTCGAGGTGTGAGTCTGATCCTTGGTCCTTGCTGGGCTCGCGATGGAACATCAGGGGCTGGCTCCCTTGGGGGTAGGCAGGACACCTGTGGGGCGACCGCAGTGCCACTAGAAATCGCATCCTGGTCATATGGATCTATCTCTTCATTACGAGTTGGGTTCCTCTGGGAGCGACCGACTACGTAACCGGAATCGTCTATGGAATACTGGCTTGAATTTGAAGACATTGTCGAGAGGATCTGTGACATAAATAATCGTGGTTACTAAAGTGTATCCTCTAACAAGAGCTTAGCGGTTTTGAGGAAACTTCTAAACAACACTAAGCCTCAACAATCATGCTAGAATCCTT
>NC_037532.1:32191536-32211631 GCF_001531365.2 Cynara cardunculus var. scolymus
TTCCCCATAATTAATCGAACAACCAAAAGTAACTCGTTCACTACTTAGGTTCCACGGTTCGATAAAGCACTAATTCAGCGGTGGTCCAAATTCCACATGATTAGGCTAGAAAACATAGGTAATTGTGCACCCCTTTCTGGGTGGGACTGTCAACACAATAGCGGCTATCCATAACACCACGGCCCGGGAATGTACCCGAGTTAACAAGTAGCGTGTACGGATGGGGACTTTTATTTGGAAACATATATTCACAAGCATATCAATTTAGCATTTATATTATAGTGCAAAACAGAAACAAATACAACTTAGAAACCCGACTATGCAGTTCCATAGTCCGGAGGTTTCAAACAATTAAACATGCAAAGCTTGCTGTCATGCTTTTCTCCCAAAATAACAAAACAGTAAAAGTGGGGCCGTGAACTCACTGTTTGGTAAATATCAATTGTTTCCTTACGAGACCTGCTATCACCTGCTCGGACTTCCTGACAGAGTAACCAATACTTAATAAGAACTTCTAAACCTCCAAAACTTAAGTTGGGTAAAAAAAACTGTTATCATTGCAATCCGCCAGATTCTAAAACCAATGTAGCGGATACTTTAAATATTAATTTTTAACGAATATCTCCAAAAATTCAAATAATGGCATCATTTAATGCCCTTCCAAAGCGATTGATGGCTGCCGCCATCTGTTGGAATTTGAAGATTTTGGGTGGGTTTAACACCATTCCCTAGAACAATTAAAACCTCGAGTCGCACACCTCCCCAAATCCGGTTGCATGCCTAAGAATGGCAGCAAATGGGGATGGTTTCGACTCTACATTTCCAGGAATAGAGACATATAAAACCCCAAATTCTCATTTCTTGAGTAAGATTCAGAAAGGAAAAGAAAACAATTAGGTATTTCTTGGGTCTAAGAAAGCTACAAGATGAAAGATTTGATTTAGAGATGCATGCAAGACCCAAGTCACCCGAAGGTGCAATCGGTTCCTAGAATGTAAGAACTTTCTTCTTCTTTTTTTGGGATTAAAAAGGTTTCTGGATCACAGATTATCATCTGATGAAGACATATATATGTCTTCGATGGATAATMTCASCATCTTTAAATTCCGAAACTTGAGTTGAGCAGRAAGAGAAAATAGGAATTTGAACACTTTGAAGAGGTATAGATGACTTTAGGAGCATACCTTTTTGAAGACGAAGCAGAAAGAACAATTCGAACACAGCAACGATCCTAAACTTGCAGGGAGAAGAGTTCGGCTCAAAGGTGATGAACTTTTTTTAGAGAGGGAGAACGAGAAAAGGCTAGAGCTTTGAATAATGAAGAGTTTTTAAAAGAGAAGAGGGRGTATTTATATGAGGCTTCTAGAAGAGTAGTGGGCTGGCCTCTAAAGGCCCAAGCCCAAGGACTTATACATTTCCTTAATTTATAAGACCCAAAAATTTAAAATAACCAAAATGTCCAAGTATGGAACAAGACCATCTGTCGTACTGAAATGATCAAGTATGGGCAACCAGCGCTTCAGAAAGAAGACAACAGAGCCTCTGCGAAGAAAAGACGCCAGAGCTTCTATGCGGAGACACAGAGCTTTTGCAAAGATATGCCAGAGCCTCTGCAAAGAGACACCGAGTCTCTGTGAAGAGTTGCCGGAGTCTATGAGAAAAGACAACAGAGCCTCTGTAGATAGTACCAGAGCCTCTATGTCTGTCGCCAGAGCCTCTGTGGCTATCATCAGAGTCTCTGTGGCTGACGCCAAAGCCTCTGATCGAATAGGCAACCTCTTCAAGATCATACTATGGATAAGGTTAATCCTAAAAGACTTAGTTTTCTAATGAAGATTCCGAAATAAGGTCCTAACCTTTGTTACAGATTTAGAGAGGGAGAACGAAAAAGGTTGGAACTTTTGAAGAATGAAGAGTTTTCAAAAGAGAATGGGTATTTATTTGGGGCTTTTAGAGAAGTAGTGGGCTGGCCTCTAAAGGCCCAAGCCCAAAAGGCTTTTAACTTCTCTAACTAAGCCCTAAAAATCTAAAGTAGCAAAAATGGTTTTACCAGGACCTTTGAATCGTCATTCTTTTTAAAATAGTAGGCAACTAAACAAAAAGGGAAATCTTTAAAATTTTCAAAGGAACGAGACTAAAATATCAACTTTATTTTATGTGAAATGTTTCGAGATTGATTGGCATTTGCATGAACCAACTTGGTCAACTACCTGTCGGAATAAGATTTATAACTAATCTTTAGAAGGTAAATAGAACGATCTGCTAGCATTAATTTAATGCTAATGATGTTCTTAAAAAGTTTTATTAGCCTATCGGGGCTAAGGATTGGACTTCTGAAAATGATGTTGAATCGATCAGGTATGGGCAACCAGCGCCTCTGTAAGAAGGACCAGAGCCTCTGTGAAGAGACATGAGCATCTGTGAAGAGACGCCAGAGTCTCTGTAGCTGACACCAGAGCCACTGTGAAAAGACACTTGAGCCTCTGTGAAAAGACGCTAGAGTCTTTGTGAAGAGACAACAGAGCCTCTGTGAAAAGACACTAGAGCCTCTGTGAAGAGACAACAGAGCCTCTGTGTTAGCACAGACTAGAACCTCTGGTTGTTCCATCCTCTGGTCTTTTAAACGACTTCTTCAGGATCCTATTCTGGATTAGGCTAATCCTAAAAGATTTAGCTTTCAAATAAAGATCTCGTAATAAGGTTCTAACCTGGAAATCCAAAAGTGCAGAGTTGTTACATACTGACATACCCAAAATTAATTATCACAAAATAGTGATGAAGAGATAGAACAACCACACTAGAAACAGGGATATTTCACTTCTTAGAGAAATAATTTTTTTTACCCAAAATATAAGTAGATATAGGTTTGTCCATAGCAATTGTTACACAATAAAATATATAAGAAAAATAAAAAATGTCATATATATTTAACATAATATATAATAAAAATCAAAGATGCTTAACAAGATCAAAAAGAAAACTAAATTGCAAACCTAGTTCATGAACAAAAAAGATTTGTGCTTCAGAAATTTAGGGTCTTAGAGACTTATGGAGAAGTCAAAACTATGGAGCAATGCAACGAAGATACGACTAGACCTGGCACCAAATATTCGATTTGCAACTCACCACACCGAATATATAGCTCTTCATGACATCAGATATAAGTGGAGTTGTCTTCTTGCATTAGTGAGGATTTCAACTTTCCTATGTTAACTACCTGCAAATGAAAAATCAACCAAAACGTCAGACATGGTTAAGGTCAAAAGCAGACAAGGGTGAGATAGTATGTAAAATCTATAAACAAAGAAGCACAAACAAAAAACGTAACCCAACAAGCAATGAATGAATTTATCTCAAATGCGATCAGTAAATTGCACGAATTCTTAATAACAAGTAGCAAATGTGCATGCTTTTCACATCGTATTAGGGGGTAGTTTTGTGAAAAACTTACCGGTAAGTGCTTATCGGGCCACTTTACCTTATCGACTAAATATGACAATGATTGAGAATCTTACCCAACAAAAGCAATAACAAGGACTGAGAGTCTTTCCCGGTAAGTGAGAGTGACGATGCTTACATGGTAAGATTTTACCAGAGCAGTAACCGCTTAATGAAACTAAATCTTACCTCGTAATAGAACACACTGGTAATGTCGTTTTAATGAAACTAAATCTTACCTCGTAAGTTAAGTACAAGTATTGACTAAAACCGAAAACCGCTTACATAGACCCTATCACATGACCCTCTTAGGTGCAAACACCACATACATGTGCTCAAAATGTAGACCAAGAAATATTAATCACAAAAGTAAATGAGTTCTGTAGTGAAAGTGTAAAACAAATAACTGTACATGTGACCTGGTAAACTTCAAATTGAACAAGACCTAAAAGCATCCATGACAACTTCGAATTCAGATTATTTCAGAGGAGAGAAAGAGACCTTGAAAGGTTTATTATCAGTTCTGAAGCTGATTCCAGTAACATATTTCAACTAAATAGCAAAACCCTTTCAAAAACATCAAAATCTCAACGTAATTAACATCAAAATAATCCCAGAAATGAAAAAAATTTCACTCCGCAAAAACAAATGGTCCAATGCTAAGATGCATATACATACCAACTTTCTAAACCATCTTCACAAAATGAATCGAACCAAATCATATCTTCCTGCAAACTTATACTATAAAATCCACCAACAAATAATAATAATAATATTTATAAACAAAAATTCATTGCATGATATAATGTATCGATGACATCAGACTTTCCAATGTCAATTGGGTCTTTAGGTTAATGATAATTTTTTTTTTTGATTTCACTTAGCATTGTAATATAAAATACTCATCTCTTTCCTGACGTTTCACAAACAAATAAGTCAGAATACTGATGTTTTCTTTTTCATTTTTTATCTACACACTTAAATCAAATTTTCCTCTCAGAATCTGATGAAACTTATAAGAACCAACATTAATCACGACTCCCACATTAACCGTTTGCATGAAAAGCTTCAATCGATAAGTTAAATCTTTAGATTTTAAGCCATCCCCCAAATTTAAATTTTGGCTACGGCCAAAGTATAAGAAGAAGTATGAAACGGTTAATAGACCTAACATGTAGGTTCGCCACAAGACCAACCTGCTCAAACTCATACCAAGGGCAGATCTACATGAATTGTTATGGTATTACTACGTGCAACCATAGATTTGGTTTTATGGTATGTAACTTTTTTAAACTTTGGAGTGATGAAAAAATAGAGTTGCTTGTATGCAACCTTATATATTGAAAGTACAAGGGCCTGCGTGTAAAATTAATAAAGAAACACACGAAATAGTCGTTGAAAGTGGGGAAATCACTAGGATCTTAACTCAAAAAACCTCTTTTATAATTCCTTTATTTTACATTATGACTTTATCTGGGGTAAATGCTTCCAAAATTTATTGGGTCGGCCTCTTGTTCATACAAAAGCTACTCCTGACTACTCCCAAGGAGTTCCCACTACTTGTGAAAGGTAGAATACATGATATATGTATGCTTCATATTATTACATAAAAAATCTGAAAATTCTACAAATACTGAATTGGTTTTCCCTTTTCCAATGGACCAAATTTACCTTTTTTCTTGCAACTTAAAATAAGTAAGGAATGAGCAACAATGCTCAACAAGAGAAAGTATGCACATAATGGTAGGAATATGTATTTATGCAAAATGACTTTGAAGCATCAATGTCAAGAGGATAGTTATCAATGCAACAAAATAACTGATAAGTGAGAACGTTTCATACAGATATTTTGGGGATTTTGGATCTATGGGGTTGACTCATCACCCATATTCCTAACTACTGCAAAAGTGAGATATGACTTGTATCAATAGAATCCACATATACTTTTACACGTTTTAATTCGTCTCTGCTAGCATCATGGGTAATTGCCATAAAGACTTTTAGAACCGTTAGTACAATTGAATTCATTTATATAATTCATGCATAGAAACATTTTATCTGAATCAATGAAAACACATGTGTTTAATAGTACTAAACTTGTATGTATCTTAGCTTTTTTAAAACAAGAAATGAAACTAAAGCTAGAACAAACCAAACTTATCAATTCCAGTGTGTTTATTCCCTTCTTCTCTATACATAAATATTGTTTAGTACATCACAATAATGTACAACATCCCATATGTTCTAATGCTTTTTGGTCGTAGTCTGCTTTAGCAAACATTATTATCATTAACAATGTTATAACTGGGTTTCAGACAACCTGTGTTGAGGTAATTTATACGTGGTCATTATGTGAATTATGTGAAATATGCATGTCTAATTTAGAAATGCATGAACCATATATATGTAAAATGTGAATATGATGTGGTGCATGCATATGAAAGGTGATATGATACATACATGATTTATATGTGCATGTATGAGGTGTGAAGCATACTTGAGAATTTAAATATTTTAAAATATGAAGATGCGATATCTTCATAATGAAGCAAGGTTGATTTTTAAAATAATATCTTCCACTACCCAAAATTGTTTCTATTGGATAAAGATTCCACCGCCCAAGGGTAATAATCATAAAATAAACCTCACCGCCTTAACTAGAGGTATAAAAAGAAATAGGTAAGGTAAAAAGCTTATGGGATCTTTCTGTTTTTGGAAAAAGAAATATTTTGAGAGAGAAAAGAGCTTGAGGCGGTAAAAGTGTTCTTGAAGAAGAACCTGTGTGCGGTTAAAATTTTTGTGTGTTAAACTTACAGAATCTGTGATTATTTAAGGTGAGTTTTAAACTACCGTTGATTATAAACTATGAGTTTTAAAATTACTGTTGATATGAACTGTTAGGTTTTTGTGAATCTAGGTTTTTAGCAAATTTGGTGGATACTGTTTTATAAACAGATTGAACAAGGTGTTTATGATTTTGGATTTAAAATTGTTTTGGAAAGATGAAACAGTTACTGTGTTTTAAAACAGATTAGGAAAATGATATTTTGTTTTAAAGGATTTAAAGGAAGATTGATATATGGAAAATTATGAAAGAACATATTGTTCTTGAGTTTGAAGGTTTATATGATAAAAGTTGGTTTGGGAAACCATTACTGGTTGAAAACTATGGAAGACATGTCAACAAGACGGTTGTGACTTCGGTTTGTCTTTGTTTTGGATTAATCTATATGTTTTATGGATAAAACTATGAATGAGGATTCGATAAGATGATTGTGACTGCGGTCCTTCATCTGAACTAGTTCAATGACTTTGAAGAAGAAATAAGGGTGGCATATCAAGTAGACGTGTCTTTTGGGATAAGGGTGACATATCAAAGAGAGGTGTCTTTTGGGATAAGGGTGGCATATCAAGGAGAGGTGTATCTTTGGATATTAGGGTGGCAAATGTGTATAGATACTATAGCTCTTGTTATTATGTCTTTTAAGATGACAACATATTTGAGTCCTTACTTTTTTGTGATTTGAGAACTGAAAGATGTTATTCTTATTAGAAATGATAGTATTGATGTTATTGAGAAAGGGAAAACTTGGCCTTTGGCCATTGGTTTTGGTTAAAAATGTTTTGGAACAGATTGTTCATTTTATGAGGAATCGGAGGGGCTTTGATTGTTCCTTGTAAGGAACCAGAGGGGCTCTGGTTGGTCCACACTATAGAACCAGAAGTTTTCTAGTTATTGATTTGAGAAATATGCAAGTTCTTACTAAATGTACTAATTGGACTAGAGGCTCTATATCTATTGATAAGAGCTTCTGTGTCAAAAATCGTATTTTAAGAAGTTTTTAAGAAAAGGATTTTATACTTAGAATATTTTTATGAAAAACAGACCAGAGGGGTTCTGGTTGTCTTACACGTTGAACCAGAGGCTCTGATTGGTCTTGTCTTTTGATCCAGAAGCTCTGGTTAGTACAACCACAAGTTCTGGTTATACATGAACCCTTTTTAATCATTTTTAGTTATGGAAGAGGCTATTTTATTTCTTACAAAGTTAGTCAAGGAACATTATGTGAAATTACCTAAGCAATAGGCTCTGGTTAGTACAACCATATGCTCTGATCGAAGAACCAGAAGCTCTGGTAGAGGAACCAGAGGGGCTCTAGTCCTCTTAAGAGTTAAAAGATTTTCTGTGTGGTCTTTGGAACCAGAGGTCCGATGGACTCGAACAAAATATTATCTAAGTATGGCTTTGGAACCAGAGGTCCGATGAACTCAAACAGAATGTGGTTTTTATCCTTCATTATATAAAATGGTTTAAATATTTTTAGTGATCGTCACCGTGCATTATATAAAAAGGGAACGTCACTAAACATTCATGTCTAACCCTCATTTTGTGTTTTCAAATATGTGTGCAGATAGTGACAATAAGGGAAAGAGCATTCTATGAATTATTTCCCATTGTGCTTAGCTATATGAAGATCTTAATCAATCATGTTTAGAAGTATACTAGATGTGTACCCGCGCAATGCTGCGGGAGTCAAAAATGTAAACGGTTTGAATAAATAAGAGTTATGATTACAATTGGACTCGAGTGACGAAAATTTGTATTACAGTTTAAAATTCAATATATCTAAACGAACCTAATCTAATTGCTACTAAAGCAAAAAAAAAGAAATTATTTTACGTAGTATTTGTATTTGTATCTTGATGTACAAATATGATAAAAATGATTAAATAACTCATCCAAATATTTAATGAAACCAAACAAATTTAATCGTCTACCGGTATTAATCAAATGTGTAAATTTAGTTGAATTAAAGTGATTATCAAAATTAATATACAATAAACAAATGAATTAGATCAACTCCATCTAAGATGAGATCCTTCTCAAAAGAGGTTTCCTTGACTCCATACACGTATTCTTTGAAGTTTAATCTATTACAAACAAAACAAAAATACCCTAAAAATTTATATAAAGATGATTCAACATCAGCAAGCACTCAATAGATCACACCTCTCTTTGAGATTTCAAGGAGCTTTATCGGTTGAAGAAAGCCAATTGACTAAAAGAAGCCACCTATAAACAAGAAAGTTGATTGTGAGAAATAGAACAAGACATGGAGGATCAAGTGGAACCAAGAAAAACATAGGAAACCTAAAAACAAATATCAATCTTTTGATAGATTTAATCCAACGTATTTGATCAAAAAGATGGTTACAACTTTAATTTTAAAACAAAAAAGATCCACACTTTGACTCTTTGAGACTCTATGGGATATTGAGGGGTCTTAAAAAGGTGGTTACAAATTTATCCAAGTTTTCCTATAGAATTTTAAACATCCAAATCGGGTAGTATTTTCTATGGTAACACATTTATCTCAGTCTCAACTAAAGTAGACCAAATCAAATTTTCAACAAGTATTGAACATCTATAGTGGTTACAAATTACATATTCCCTACAATTGTTTGCTTTACATGTTGAAATCAATAAATTGGTTGAGATACTTGATGCAAAAAGTGGATTTGAGAATACCTTTCTCACTGATCTAATAACATTTGAAAATACCATTTGAGAGGAAGAAGTCACCATACTCACTGTTCCAACCACCACATTCCTTCTTGAAGAAATTGGTGTCTTCAGTCCAATTGTTGTATTCCCCGGCATCTATGGGCCCAGTGCTGCCCCGTTCTGGCTTACCATAGTTGTTAGCTGCAGCTTTCAAGTTACTCAGCATATACTGCAAAAACAACACTTATCATGTAAACATTTGATGCTACAACCTACAAACAAACACAAGAAAGAAAAATTGTACATATATATACCTTGTCATAACACTGGAAGGCTCCAATTTCTGGGAATTTTCATATTTAGTCTTTCTCTGGGCAAGATGGGTAACGAAGCTCTCCAACTGAACCCTTTCCAACTTGAATTTCCTATATAAACATAGAATCCCCACATGCCAAATTAACATATATAATAGCCAAAAACCAATCATCACAAACCCTATATATGCATGTATCCCACATACAACTTAAGTTTAGAATGGAATTCCAGAATAATAAGTACTTGATGCTGCCCAAAAATAAACCAAATAGCTCCTCTACTCCCAATTCCTCTCTCGATTATGTGTAACAAAAAAATCATAACTTATCAACCTCATCACTACAATGTTGCTATTGATCCCTGTTTACCAGCCAATTCAGCATACGATATGAAATATCGACATAAGTACTTGGCCTTAAGTTGGCTTCCAAGATAGAAAAAGTTCTCTCACAAGAAAAATTAGGCAAACAACATATGGCATGATCTCTCATTGACATGTTATCTCCAGTTGTTAATATCGAATGAATTTATAGGCAACAATGTTATACCTGATGGTTTATTTGGTTACTGAGATGAGCATTCAATTTTATGAACTGAAATCAACACGCACATAGAGGTTCTATCATAAAAGGCCTTGCAATGATCTAATGCTTGTCTAAAGTCTCCAAACTTGTAATTCTGATGTACAAAGGACATGAGCATATCTTCATCAGTTATAACATGCAAGACTGATCTTTAGCTGCTTATAAAGGCACAAAAACAATGCAAGCTCAAAAAACCACAAATAAAACACTAATCCAACCATATTCAGGTCATAATCAAAAGCAATGTAATAGTTTATACCATAATCTTGACTATATGTTTTGCAAGAATTTTATCTACTTGGGTAATGATTATTTTCCATATTCAAGTTCCTCCAAGTAGGATAGTATCTATCTCGTTAAAGTTTAATTTGATTTGATTCTTAGATTTCCAAGTCTTGTTAAGCCTATAAATAGCTAGGACCCTTCTGTAACCTTGAAGGATCACCTTTTGATTAATCAATTTCAATATTCTTTGAGTTCTTAATTGTGAGTTTTACCCTGTTGAATTTACCTTTTTTGTTGAAGATTTAAATATCTTCTTTTTCTCCAAG
Organism: Cynara cardunculus var. scolymus; assembly: GCF_001531365.2. Lineage (NCBI taxonomy): Eukaryota > Viridiplantae > Streptophyta > Magnoliopsida > Asterales > Asteraceae > Cynara > Cynara cardunculus. The sequence goes on from NC_037532.1 coordinate 32,201,931, forward strand.
GTAAAGTCCCTGCATAAAATATTTTAAAAATTTAGAGAGTGGTTGAGGCTTTTAACAAATGTATTATAGAAATGATTTAAAATAGTAGGAAATTAACATCTAGCTACCGATCTTTTCTTGGTTTGTCTTTATAAAGTAGTTGAGGTTTACCCTACATAACACTTCACAAGCCTTGTATATGTTACTTTCAGCTCTGGGTAACTGATTCTCCCTTTGTGAAAACTCTTATTGCTAGGCATTTATGCATTCAAGTATTTGTAGGTCTTGCAGTTGCAATAGACTACAAACCATGGAACTGATAAGTACATGTTCTGAACTATTACAATCTTTGATAGACAGTTTTATTAGGTTTGGAAACTCAAGCACCATCCACTGGTTGATTGGTTCTATATATACACGCACATCTAAGAGATGATTCTCTTCCTAAAAACAAAACTCAAGTAGTTCATACCTGAAAGCGACGATTGAAGGTAGTAAAGATGTGAAGGTGATTGGAAACGACGAAGGCGATTAAAGGCGATTGAAGGCGATTGTGAAGCGATTGAGGAACGATTCGGCGGTCGAATGAAGCCCTAAACCCAAAACGCAAAAGCAAAACTGAAACAGATGAAAATGGAGAGCAAAAACCAAAAAACCCAAAAGCAAAACCTAAAAACAAAACTCAAACAATTCATACCTGAAAGCGACGATTGAAGGTAGTATAGATGTGAAGCCGATTAGAAACGACGAAGGCGATTGTGAAGCGATTGATGAACGATTCGGCGGTGGGAACGATTCGATGATGGACGACTCTTAAAGGGAACATCTTGGGGAGTGAATCGTCGTCTCGGGAGCCGATAAGGGAGGAGTGTTCTTGGGGGAGGGGAGCCGGGTAAATTAAAGAGGCATATTGGGGGAAGGGAAGGGAGGCGTGTAAAATAGGTTTAAGGGTATTTTCGGTATTTTAAAAGTTAAGACTTTAAGACTTTTATCAAATTTGTTTAATAAGGTAGTATAGATATATGTTAAGATACAAGGGCATGTACTTTTGAAAATTTTGAGTTGTATGTTTTGCATTATAGACTCTTGTATTATGGACCTTTGTGGGCTTAACATGTATTTTATGTATGAAACATGTGTTATATATGCAATGTGAGGCTGGAGGTGTTACAGAAGTTGGTATGAGAGCCTGAGTTTAAGAGATTTAGGTATTTACATGCATGATGCCTAGACTTAAACTGTTATATTGCATACTAGGGTCCCAGACATAGTTAACACATTTGGAATAATTATGATAAGTAAAAGTGATAGTGTGTAAGGTATTTTTGGATTATACCTGGCCAATGTAATTTTGAATCTATAGGTACATAACTGAACTTAGACACTTTATTATATTTGGGGAATGCAAAAATATATGTAATAACTTTGTTACCTACAGATGACTAGTAGATCCAGAAGGTCTGAAAGGATCACCCCTCCAACCCCAATGAAGAAGAGTTTCCTATTGCTCCTATTGATACCTCTAAAGGAAGGGCAGAGGCAGAGGTAGAGGCAGAGGGCAAAACAGAGGACAAACTAGAGGTAGAATAAGTCAGCTAGAAATTAATACAGATCAGGCCGAATCTAACTCTGAAAACCTGAATCAAGAGCATATGTCTCATCCAGAATATGTAACCAGAGACATGCTAGCTGAAGAAATGGGAAAATTGAGGGAAACCTTAACTTCTATTCTAAGAAATCTTGCCAGAGTAGAGACAGGCACAATTGAAGTTACTCCATCGGTCCCAGTTATCAATAATAGGGAAGGAGATATAAAGATGTTTCTAACTTGCAAACCACCAACCTTATCAGGAGAAAGAGATCCAACTAAAGCTATGTGTTAGATCAAAGAGATAGAGTCTGTGTTTAATACCATCCGATGTGCAGAGACAAATAAAGTCAGATTTGCAGTCTCTGTGTTGAAATCAAATGCATTATTTTGGTGGGAGGTAGAATCATGTTAGGACTGAAAATCAATATTAAATTGTATTCGTCTTGAAAGTTAAATAGTGTCTATAATTGTAAAAGTCATCGTGTTTGACTTTTCTTATTGGAGTTTGACTTTGTCTTTTGTTTAGTAGTTTGACCCTATAAATAAGATGATGTCTTTGTAAATTTAGTAGAAGAGCTCAATTGTAAATCGTATACGTAAAGAAGTAAAGTTGACCAGTTTGACTTTTTCTCTCTCATCTCTCTCATATGTGTTCTTGAAGAAATACTCATATCTGCCATTGTTATGAAGCTTAATTGAAGATTGATCATTGTAGGGACTCACAAATCATTAGCTAGAACAGATATCATACAGACTATGACATGATAGAGTTTGTCAAACGGTTCAAGGAGCAGTTTTGCCCAAAGGCTGCCATCAGACATATGGAAAAAAAATTCTTAAAATTAGAACAAGGAACAAGAACAGTGAGGGAATACACAGAGAAATTCATCGAATACTCAATATTTGCTGAACATTATATCTCCTCGGAATCTAGAAAGGTGGAGCGATATATTTGGGGATTGAAACCATCAATCCAAGAATTTTGTCATAGCCATGAAACCGACTACATTTTCATTGATTGTTGATGCAGCAGAGGTAATAGAAAGAAACAAGAACAAACAAGAAGGAAAGGCAACATAAAGAGAAAATGGAAAGGTCCATCAACCAGATACAAAGGACCAAAAGCTGTAAAGCATGGAAACAGGCCCGTACAGAGATTCAATGAAAGAACTTGTCCCCAATGCCATCTAGTTCATCATGGAGAATGTAGGATTGAGCCAAGGAAATGTTATAAATATGGTGATGCAAGTCATTTATCAGATAATTACCCAACAATAGAAAGGTGTTTTAATTGTAATTCTCCAGTTCACCTAAGACCAAATTGCCCACAACTGAAAGCCCTACAGTTAACCATGGGGAGCAATACATCGATAGGTCGAGGAAGGTCGAATATGGGTGGGGCGCGGGGTCGATCTTTTCAAATGACCAAACACGAAGCAGAAACTACACCCGATATAGTAACAAGTACTTTTCCTATGAACTGGTTATATGCTAAAGTGTTATTTAACTCAGATGCAAACTATATGCTCATATGAATTCTGTGCATCTTGACAATAAATTAGTAGTTGATACTGCTAATGGTCAAGTATAGGTCAATAGTATGTTCAATAACTGCACTATCATAATTGAGGGATGTGAACTACCCATCAGATTGTTTCCCATGCCCATGAAAGAGTTTGATGTGGTAGTAGGGACATATTGGTTTGCAGAAAATCAGGCCAACGTTATTTGTGATAAGAAGATGATTAGAATAATACTACCAGACAGAGGGACAGTTGTTATTTATGAAGATCATCAGGGTCATCGCACCAGACTATTATAAGTAATGAAAGCCAGAAAATGTATTCAAAAGAAGTGTCAAGGAATTCTAGCTTATATAATTGATACCAAGAAAGAAAAGGGTAAGCAATAATTAATTTCGTTTGTTAGCAATTATCCTGAAGTCTTTCCAGAAGATTTATCTAGATTGCCACGAGACAGAATTATTGAATTCGGAATTGATCTAATACCTGAAGCCGCACATGTAGCTAAAGCACCATATCGATTAGCTCCTTCTGAACTTAAAGAATTAGTCACACAGCTGAAGGATTTACTTGACAAAGGATTCATCAGGTCGAGTACTTCACCGTGGGGAGCTCCAGTTTTGTTTGTGAAAAAGAAAGATGTCATTATGCGTATGTGTATTGATTATCGGGAGTTGAACAAACTACCCATAAAGAACAAATATCCATTGCCCAGGATTGATGATTTGTTTGACCAACTGGTGGGAGCCAGTTATTTCTCCAAGACTGACTTACGGTCAGGATACCATTAATTGAAAGTTAAAGAAGATGATATTGCAAAAACAACATTCCGAACCAGGTACAGGCACCATGAATTCCTAGTTATGCCATTCGGTTTGACCAACGCACCTGCAGCTTTCATGGATCTGATGAATCGAGTATGTAGAGAATACCTCGATAAATTTGTTATTGTATTTATCGATGATATTCTTATATACTCCAAAACCGAAAAAGAGCATGTCGAACATCTTTGATTGATCCTTGAGCTAAACTGTCAAAATGTGAATTCTGGTTAAGAGAAGTTCAATTTTTGGGGCATGTTATATCTGAGGCAGGGGTAAAAGTAGATCCTACAAAAATTGAGGCTGTTGCAAAATGGGAGGCACCAAAGACACCGTCTGAAATCCGAAGCTTTTCGGGATTAGCAGGCTATTACCATAAGTTCATTCAATATATCTCCAAAATAGCCGTGCCATTGACCATATTGACTCGGAAAAATGTTAAATTTCAATGGGAAGAAGAACAGCAGAAAGCTTTCCAGTTATTAAAAGATCATCTCTGCAGTGCTCCAATACTATCTCTACCCGATGGAACTRAAGATTTTGTGGTATACAGTGATGCATCAAAGTTGGGTTTGGGTTGTGTCTTGATGCAAAGAGGAAAAGTTATATCATATGCATCTCGGCAATTGAAAGATCATGAAAAGCAATATTCGACTCACGACATGGAATTGGCAGTCGTGGTTTTTCCTTTAAATATGAAGACATTCTCTCTTGGGAACAAAGTGCCAAATCTATACAGATCACAAGAGTTTGCAACACTTGTTCAACCAGAAGGAATTAAATATTAGGCAGCATCGATGGATCGAGCTTGTTAATGATTATGATTATGAGATTCTCTATCACCCGGGAAAAGACAATGTGGTAGCCGACGCTTTGAGCCGAAAGAAAAGAAGTGGAACAATCAAAACAATGAAGATTTACTTAACTCCCGATCTTCATCAAGAGATCTTGAAATATCAAAAAGAAACTGTCAAAGAAGAAAATATGAAGGTAGAAAAAGTGGGTAAGATGATTTCCATCATGGAGCCAAATGATTAAGGAATATTATGTTTCCAAGGCCGGATATGGGTACCAAGCTATGGAAATACACGGAAGATCATACTAAATAAAAGACACAAGTCCCGTTATTCAATTCATCCAGGTACCAACAAGATGTATAAAGATTTGAAGGTATTTTATTGGTAGCCAGGTCTCAAGAAAGACATAGCAAAATATGTGGAACGATGCTTAACTTGCCTGCAAGTTAAGATTATGCATCAGAGACCATATGGAAACCTACAATCATTGGAAATACCAGTTTGGAACTGGGATCACATTACAATGGACTTTATCATGAAGTTACCCTGAACTCCGAGAGGTTATGATGCGATCTGGGTAATAGTGGACCGTTTATCAAAGTCTGCACGTTTTCTACCTATGAAAGAAACTTAATCATTGGAAATATTGACTCAAATCTATATCAAGGAAATTGTGACTAGATAGGTGTTCCATTGTCCATTATCTCTGACAGACACAGTCGCTTCACTTCAAAATTCTGGGAAAGTTTGCAAAGAGCCAGGGGATCACAAATCAGATTGAGTACGCTTTATCACCCACAAACGGATGGACAAAGTGAAAGAACCATCCAGACTCTCAAAGACATGTTGAGAACTTATGTAATCGGCTTCATGGGATCGTGGGAGGAACATTTGCCGTCGATAGAATTTGCCTACAATAACAGTTATCACTCCAGCATCTAAGCGGCACCTTATGAAGTCTTATATGGAAGAAAATGTCGAACGCCGTTGTGTTGGAATGAGGTATGTAAAAAGCAGTTGATAGGTCCTGAAATTATACAAACAACTTCTGAAAAGATTGAACAAATTTGTGCATGAATTAAGAGAGCCCATGATCGTTAGAAAAACTATGCTGACAAACGAAGGAAACCAATTGAATTTGACATAGGTGACTTTGTGATGTTAAAGGTATCTCCATGGAAGGGTGTTATGAGATTTGGAAAGAAAGGTAAGATGAGTCTAAGATTTATTGGACCTTTCAGAATCTGCAAAAGAGTTGGGCCGGTAGTTTGTCAATTGGAGTTACCAAAAGAACTCAATCAGATTCATAACACTTTTCATGTGTCGAATCTGCATAACTGTCTGCATATCCAAGTCTACCAATACCGCTTCCCGAGATCAAATTAGATAATAAATTGAATTTTGTTGAAACACCTGAGGCAGTGACCAATAAAAAAAATCAAGGTATTGAGAAATAAGGAGATTAGCTTGGTGAAAGTTTAGTGGAAATTTCGTAAAGATTCAGAAGCAACATGGGAACTAGAATATAAAATGAGAACCCGTTACCCTTGGCTATTTGATTGAATGAATTCCGGAACAAAATTCTTTTGAGGGGGAGAAAATGTTATTATTGGGTTTCAGACAACCTGGGTTGAGGTAATTTATACATGGTTATTAAGGGAATTATGTGAAATATGCATGTCTAATTTAGAAATTCATGAACCATATCTATGAAGTGTGAATATGATGTTGTGCATGCATATGAAAGGTGATATGATGCATAAATGATTTATATGTGCATGTATAAGGTGTGAAGCATACATGAGAATTTAAATATTTTAAAATATGAAGATGCGATATCTTCATAATGAAGCAAGGTTGATTTTTAAAATAATATCTTCCACTGCCCAAAATTGTTTCTATTGGATAAAGATTCCACCACCCAAGGGTAATAATCATAAAATAAACCTCATCGTCTTAACTAGAGGTATAAATAGAAAGAGATAATGTAAAAATCTTATGGGATCTTTCTGTTTTTGGAAGAAGAAATATTCTGAGAGAGAAAAGAGCTTCAGGCGGTAAAAGTGTTCTTGAAGAAGAACCTGTGTGCGGTTAAAATTGTTGTGTGCTAAACTTGTGGAATCTGTGATTATTTAAGGTGAGTTTTAAACTACCGTAGATTATAAACTGTGGGTTTTAAAATTACTGTTGATATGAACTGTTAGGTTTTTGTGAATCTGGGTTTTTATCAGAACTTGTGGATACTGTTTTATAAACAGATTGAACAAGGTGTTTATTATTTTGGATTTAAAATTGTTTTGGAAAGATGAAATAGTTACTGTGTTTTAAAACAACTTTGGGAAAATGAGATTTTGTTTTAAAGGATTTAAAGGAAGATTGATATATGGAAAATTATGAAAGAACATATTGTTCTTGAGTTTGAAGGTTTATATGATAAAAATTGTTTTGGGAAACCATTACTGGTTGAAAACTATGGAGGACATCTCAACAAGACGGTTGTGACTTCGATCTATCTTCGTTTTGAATTAATCTATAAATTTTATGGTTAAAACTATGAATAAGGATTCGATAAGATGGTTGTGACTGCGATCTTTGATCCGAACTAGTTCATAGACTTTGAAAAAGAAATAAGGGTGGCATATCAAGGAGAGGTGTCTTTTGGGATAAAGGTGGCATATCAAGGAGAGGTGTCTTTTGGGATAAGGGTGGCATATCAAGGAGAGGTGTACCTTTGAATATAAGGGTGGCAAATGTGTATAGATACTATAGCTCTTGCTATTATGTCTTTTAAGATAACAACAGATTTGAGTCCTTAACTTCTTGTGATTTGAGAACTCAAAGATGTTGTTCTTATTAGAAATGATAGTATTGATGTTATTGAGAATGCGAAAACTTGGCCTTTGGCCATTGGTTTTGGTTAAAAGTGTTTTGGAACATGTTGATCCCAGATCTCTCAATAACACTAATAATCTAGTTATAAATAACCAATTTTATAGTGATTTTATGAAGAAAGTTATGAAGACTCAAAAATAAAATAAAAACATTCAAGAATAGTTTTGAGCTTCAAAGGTTTTACTTTATAAATAATAAAACGTTAAACAAAGAGTAAAAACCTTTTTCTCTATCACACTTACTCACAGGCTTACTTACAGGCGCTTTATTCACATGCGACTTAATCATCTATTTATACTAGATGGCTAATACTAAGATAACTATATATTGCTACTTTCTAGAAAATAGTCTAGCTAATAGATAAAGTTTATCTTTTATATGGATAAGCATTATTAACAAGATAAACTATAATTCCAGCTGTTGATTTGTCATCTTCAGCTGTCATTATCAATGTGATGAATTCATCCTTATCTTCAAATCTTCATTKYAYRCTTGGATGAATACTTAGAAAATCTTCTAAGTGTTTGTCTGTCCAGAGCATCGATGAGAACGTATCATCCATCGGTCTTCTGGTTGAACTTCGTCCATCGATCCTCTGGTTGGTCTTTCCATCGATCCAATGGTCTAACTTCGTCCATYGGTCCAATGGTTGTTCTTTCCATCGATCTTCTGGTTAGTCTGTCCATCGATCCAATGGTCGAATCCAGACTTAGTCGTTTCTGCCTTGATGTCTTCATTGGTCTTCTGGTTCTTCATCACTTGTTTGTTTTTCATTACTTTTTACATTTTGCATTGTGGGGTTTAATAATCTCCCCCTAAGTAATGAAATAACAAAGTCTAATCTAGATACATATGAAGAACAGACACAAATCTAGAAGAAAAACATCAACTTCCAAGTTTTCATTTGATGACAGAAGATGGGGTGGTGATGGTTGCATTGGTGCAATGGATGGAGATGTATATGCAGCCAGCGGATGGAGATGTATATGCAGCCGCCGCCTGTGTCTCCCCCTCACGAGGTCCAAGACCTTGATCATCGGGGTCTTGGTCATTATGGTGTTGTCGTTTGCTTGGGCGGCTGATCGAGCATGAGGCGCAAAACTGTATCAACAAAGGCCTGGAACTCAGCCTTGGTGACCAGATCGGCTAGGGGGGTAACCTTTACAGCAATGGATGCTGCAGGTTGTGCCTCTGTTCCTGAGGCACCTTTTTGGCCTTGTGTGAAGGTAGGCCTCGAAGGGCTTCCATCATATCCTTGATAGCCTTCGAGAGAAGAACTATCTCGTGATGTTTGGACATCCTCTTCCTCTTCTTCAGCTTCAGAGGCTGAGTAAGTGAATCAGATGTGTGTACCCTTTGGTAGATCAAATACCGAGGGTAGTGGTGCACGAAATGAAGATCGCTCTGAATGATCTATGGGTTCAACATTAGAAGTAACGAAAGCATTTGTGTGTGTGAGAGGTTGTGGCGAGCCCTAAGGCGAAGGGGCTCTTATCTCTTCATCACCTCTATGTTGAGAGAGGGGTGATGGGGTATGAGATTCCTCGGATTGTTCATCTCCAGAGGCTCGAAGGATGGCCTCTGGATGGCTAGCTTGGGTTTGGATTGGACTGGGTCGTCCTGTTTCAATATCCCTTTGGCTTTGATCGCCAGGAATAGTGGATGTGGGTGCCCTTTGGGTAGTACGTAGGGAAATATGTTGGTGAGGGCCGGGGGAAGCTCGATGGTTGTGCTCCCTCGCTTGGAGGGGGGTGACGGCTCTAAGTGCTCCAGGGTAGCTGCCCTCGGTTTTTGGGACAGCATGGAGCGTTCATAGGCTTGGCGTATCTCACTTGTTGATGGAATGACAATGAGCATAGCCCTTGACAGCGGTCTGTTGATGTTGTACCCTTCCTTCCAAAGGGTTGGGCGGTGTCCTTGCACTTTGTAGACCGAGGTGTATGTCTCTGTTGCGGGGATTTGTGGAAGACGTTTAAAAAAATGGAATTTAAAATCTCATCTAATTGTAAGATTAATACTAATTACGAAGTTTTGGTCTTCTAAAAATTGATGTTATAGTTTTTAGTCACAAAAGCTGCAATTTTGTATAATCTTTTAA
>NC_037532.1:32211846-32213688 GCF_001531365.2 Cynara cardunculus var. scolymus
GGAACCAGAGGAGTTCTGGTTGAAATGTCGATGAAGACAAGTAGTGATGTAGGATTGACATGATGTGGAGGCTTTGGTTAACAAACCAAAGGCTTCGGTTAAGTATGTCAATCCATTTTATAAGACCAAAGGAGGTCTGGTATTATAATCATATGTAGCATTTTATGGGACCAGAGGCTCTGGATAGTAGAAACAGAGGCTCTAGATGGAAAATGCAAGTTTACAAATGTAAACTTTTGCTCCCCCTCAAAGGATGCATGGAGATATGAAATGAAATGTAAAAACTCCCCCTAGAAACAATAAGGAGTTTAGATTTTGGATGACCAGAGGCTCTGGTCTATACAACCAGAGGCTCTGGTCTATACAACCAGAGGCACTGGTTGTGAAAAGCGATGAAAAAGAATGAAATATGGTCAAGTATGAGAATGGATAAGAAAATTAATGGATCTTGAGACTAGAGGGGCTCTGGTTGCAAAGGATTTGAAATCTAGAGGCTCTGGTCTTCAGAATCAGAGGCTCTGGTTGTGAAGAATGATGAGATTCAATGAAAAAAATTGTTAAGTATGAAAAAATAATGTCTTTGAGACCAGAGGGGCTCTGGTTGCAAAGACGTTGAATCCAGAGGCTCTGGTCTTTAGAACCAGAGGCTCTAGTTGTGAATGATGAAGAAAAATAATATGAAATATGGCTAAGTATGAAGAGCAATGAGTCTTTGAGACCAGAGGGCTCTGGTTGCAAAGACTTTGAATCCAGAGGCTCTAGTCTTTAGAACCAGAGGCTCTGGTTGTGAAGGATGAGAGAAAAAAAATGAAATATGGTTAAGTATGGAAAGGAATGAGTCTTTGAGACCAGAGGGGCTCTGGTTGGAAAGACTTTGAATCCAGAGGCTCTGGTCTTTAGAACAAAGTACATTTCTTTGTTACCTTTTTCAACATTATCTTTCAAAAAAATTGTACCTTACATCGATGTGCTTGGTCTTGGAATGCTGTACTGGGTTTGCAGAGATTGCTATGGCACTCTTGGAGTCACAGAGGATTGGGACTTTGTCAAAATTAAAGCCATAGTCCTTAAGCTGAGGCTTCATCCAGAGAACTTGTGAACAACAACTAGCAGCAGCAACATATTCTGCTTCTACTGTAGATGTTGATACACAATTTTATTTTCTGGAGGTCCAACTTACTAGCTTGTCCCCCAAGAGTTGACAGCTTCCAGACGTACTCTTTCTGTCAAGCTTGCATCCTGCATGATCTGCATCTGTGTAGGCTATTAGATCGAAGACAGAGTTCTTTGGATACCAGAGACCCAATGAAGGAGTTCCCTTAAGGTATCTAAAGATCCTCTGGACTGCAAAATGATGCGATTCTTTGGGATTTGCTTGATATCTTGCACAAAGACATGTGGCAAACATAATATCAGGTCTACTAGCGGTTAGGTACAGGAGTGATCCAATCATGCCTCTATAGGTTGTGACATCTACATATTTGCCTGATGGATCAACAAATAACTTAACTCCTGTAGCCATGGGAGTTCTCATCGATGATGAATTTGAGAGAGAGTATTTTTTCAAAAGATCAGTCACATATTTGGAGTGGTTTATAAAAATTCCGTCTGGAACTTGTTTTATTTGAAGACCAAGGAAGAAACTGAGTTCTCCCATCATACTCATCTCAAATTTGCTTTTCATCAACTCTGAGAATTTTTCGCAATGTTTTGCATTTGTAGAGCCAAATATTGTCACACCCAGCTAAAGCGGAAACACGGAATGCTAACAGACAAGCGAGTCTTGGCAACAGTTTAAGAGAAACACTTTCAACAAAGATTCACAATAATAATAATAAAAAA
>NC_037532.1:32213788-32218401 GCF_001531365.2 Cynara cardunculus var. scolymus
ATAATCGTTACAACTTTAATCATTTATCTCAGTCTCGTTTTAGAACGTTACGATCATCATTTTGGAAACATAACATACCAAGAGCCAAAGAGGTTTTACACGAGTTCTTGGCACTCTGCTTGACTCGGGTAGCCATCCGCATAGCTCATGAGCCTTCCCTTAATAGTTGGTTGGATATGTACTTATACCTGTGTATTTGAACCGGGTTGAGCCTGAGCTGCTCAGCTAAATGCTCAAAATGTAATAAAAAAAAAGGTAAGTACGCTCAGGTTGGGGATTGGTTTGGCTGGCCTAAGGATCGAGCCTTGGCTCGGCTCACATACAGTAAGTTCCAATCAACCCATTATTGTTGTAACGTTTACTGGCTGCAAAAGCTAGGATCTTTCTATAGTTGATTAGGCCCCATTAAATGTCATTTTAACTCGTCTAGTCCCCACAAAATACATTACAAAATACTCTGTCCGTCCACAAATTGAGTCCTTAAATAAGTGCAAATTACGAGTCTCATTTAGTATAAAATGACTTGTTTCCTCTGTTCCAGTTTCCCAATTGCAATACAAATCCTCAACAACACCCCTGCTCTGCTCAGGAATGTAAGATACTTATTCTAAATAATTAAAGTACAACAATTTCCATCTTTTTGTAGCTATATCTCACTACTAACATAGATGATACACTTGGGATAATATTGGGATGATTAAGCTTTCTTGCCATGAAATGAACTTCACACTCTTTGGCTCTAAATTATCAAACATAACCTTCTTCAAAGCAACTATCTTCCATGTTATCAAATCCCTAGCTTTATATACATTGCTATACGTCACTGATCATCAAGCAACACGAAATTTAAATCAATTACTGTCAACATCTCATAACCAACAGTCAATTTATCAATCCACGATTGATGTATAGAAAACAAATCCTTCATATCTCCATGAATGAAAGTGTGATGAGATTCAAGGTTTTAATTTAACTTCACCTTATCAAGCTTCTCGAAAGTATTAGCACGGCGAGGTGTCCAAATCCTTCATCCTTGAGCGGTCTTCAGGCTATACTTCGGCCTCGGCCTACGCCGGTCAGACAGGCGAACTTCGTTTCCGGTTTGTCGGATCCTCCCAACAACTCCATCCTTTTTATCATCCCTAACCTCATCCAACGGCACCTGCTCGACGTTCTGTTTAGGTTGCGTGGTAGTAGACTTTGCCACACTCCGGAGAYGTGCGTTTGACTTCGACCGGCGATCTGGAGCAGGTATCTGTTGTCTGCAAAACCACCAACAGTATTGTGAGAAGAAAACCTAAGATTTTGAAGAACTCTACCAGAGATGAAGAACGTAACCGAGAATGGAGAATGGAGAATGGAGAAACGAAAGAGTAATACACCTCTGGAGAATAGCAATCGTTGCCTTGAACCAGGATCAAAGTTGTCTTTCAATATTCCCAAGGCGATAGAAGCGATTTTCGAGATGTGCGTCCACGCCTCCTCTTTCGTACGGAGAAGATCAAGAGATTTTAAGATTCATGCTTCAATTAGTGGTACATACTGCAATAAAAATTGTCTTTAAGACTTATGCATAAAAAAGTGGTACATACTGCAATAAAAATTGTCTTTCAGACTTTAAGACTTTTACCAAATCTCATTTATAAGATAGTATAGATACTAGTTGTATATCCGCGCAATGCGGCGGAATGTAAGATTCAAATAAATATAAACAAATATGTAAAGTATAAACATGTTTTTGCAAAATAGAACACAGTTGGTGAGATTCTCATGTAGAGTGTGAGAATTGGTAGGAAAAAAGTGGTGTTACGGTTATAAAAACATTTTTCCAAATATACACATTGAACATAATCTTACAAAACAAAAATGAAATATAAGTGGGTGACAGACATAAGGATATATTTCTTGAATTTGGATTGCAAGTTGTTGAAAGAATGATGAATGACATCGTCTTACACTTCATACTTGGCCTTTTCAAGTCCATGTTTGGACCTTTAATCATGTTTTGTTCTTCATTGTATTCTTCTTCTATCCCTCTAGTTTTACAGTTTTGTGTTGTTTTCAATTATGATCAACTTATAACTTAGAAAGAAAATCGCGTGATTAATAAGTATATCTGAGAATCAACATTAAGGTGCCGTTTACCACACGCTTACCTGAGTAAGCGCTTACTAAATCACTTTACTTTATCAGATGAATATGCAAGGACTAAAAATCTTAACCGGTAAGAGCGAAGACAATAATCGAGAGTTTTACCCGGTAAGTGAGGACGAAGACTCTTACCATGGTTAGCGCTTACCGGGATAAATTGTTGCATACGATACGTTTTAGTTAATAATCCGTAAATAAACGATAGTATTAAATTTTACCGGTAAGTGTTTAGGTAAACGACCCCTAAATATCCTGTATTTGAAATTATAATATGTTTATCACTTACTCATCATTTAACTTTATGGAATTCATATGCAAATTTATAGAAGTTATATGTAAAAACTTGAAGGAGAAACCTATAATAGGAAATCAATAAAATGTCTATAAGTAAAACACTATTTAGGATGCATATTTACAACTCAATTTGCAATCCTAACCGCAACAACTCTTGATGAAGTTTTCACTCATACCAATGTAGATACCAAATACGTAACAAAAAAGTTGAAAATATCACCATTACATGGTACTTGTTTGAAAACCAAGTAATTTGGCAATGCCAAGTGCATGGATGGGTTCCCTCAATCGACATGCATTTCATCCCTATCATAAGTCCAAGGAACTCGGAAAATTCATAAGCTCAGGCTCTAATAGGTGCTCCATCATGTTGAGAAAACTGCAACATTGTAAAATTCTCTTCTTGACAATTATTGCTTTATTTTTTTTATAGTTTACCAATTGCAAATTTTAGCTAATTCCTGCAAGAAAACATATACAAATTAAAATTTGTTGCTTTGTTTTTTATAGTTTACCCTAGAAATATGATTTGAAATGGAAAATTTCAAGAAACTTATTTTTTTCCAAGAAGTGGATTCAAAATTAAAGTAAGGAGTGGCAAAATTGCAATTTTTAGCTAATTCCTGCAAGAAAACATGTACAAATTTATATTCTGATTATGTAATTAGCGTCCAGAGCTAGTTAACAGATAATCTCATTAGCTGCAAATTAGAATGAAATGTAGAGGCAAACAATTACAAATTTTCCAGAAATTCTAATGTTGCCTTTTTGACAAATTACAAAACCATCCAAAACACATGGATGCATCCCTTGATTAATATATTGCAAAAGTAATATATATGATTCAGCTACATAAATACTCAAATAAGAAAAGTAACTATTAGGATGCATTTAGAAGCATCTTAAAAGTGCAACCACTTCAGGCCTTACTCATGGCATCTCAGCCAATGATTTGTCACTTAAAAGTGCAATCACTTCAGACCTTACTCATGGCATCTCGTCCAATGATTTGTCACTTAAAAGTGCAACCACTTCAGACCTTACTCATGGCATCCATCTCGTCCAATGCTTTGTCACTTAAAACTGCAACCACTTCAGACCTTACTCATGGCATCTCGTCCAATGATTTGTCACTTAAAACTTCAACCACTTCAGACCTTACAGATCCCAGTGACTGAGTGCACATCAACGTTGTCTCTGATTGTCAATTGCATCTTCTTATACATATTCATTGGGGTCTAGTTTATTTTTAATTAGAATCAAATGTGTGTCACTCTCATAGAAATTGCAAGCCTAACATGTACAATATCAGAAGAGAAGTTACAAGAACTTAACCAAGCCTAAGATCTCTTGGCGCAGACAACCATTTTATCATTGAAATGGACGACAAAAAAAAAAGCATAAATGAATAAAATGATTTAAAAGAACTGACACTTGTCTTTATGATGTTTACATAATCAAGGAGTTATATATATATATATATATATATATATATATATATATATATATATATAAACATGACACATGTTGAAGTGGACTTCCAATCTGGATTGGAAGATACAATAAGATCCCACACAACCACCCTTTTCCCGTTTTCCTTATCATTCGCACGTGCATTTTTCTATGTACGCAATACTGGGGTTGTTTACCAAACATTTATCTGGTAAGTGTTTATCAAGTTACATTACCTTAGTAATGAATATGGGAAGAACCAATAATCTTAGTAAGAGCGAAAACAAGGAGCTAGAGTCTTACCCGGTAAGTAAAGACGACGACTTTTACCACGGCCAACGCTTATTGAGTAAATTATTGTATACGATATCGTTTCGATGGACTAAAATCTTACCCTGTAAGTAAACGATAGTATTGAATTTTTTCGGATAAGTGTTTGGTAAACGGCCCTTAATTATTCAAAGACATAAAAGATATGTAAGTTTAATAAGAGTTATATTTTAGAGTAAGCTGTAAATTTATTTCAAAGTTACATGCTTCTACTTTCTCTGAACATGAATGGCATATTCTTAACTTTGCTTCTACTTTCTCTGAACATGAATGGCATATTCTTGTGCCAGAAACCACTATCCCTAAAAAGATTAATTACAAATGGTCATTTAAGATGCATTTTGATCAAGAGATCTAGAAAAGAGTATTGGAAGCCTATATATATA
>NC_037532.1:32219791-32229946 GCF_001531365.2 Cynara cardunculus var. scolymus
ACTCAAAACCAATAAAGAAAACTACAAATTTGACAGATCATAAGTCATGAAAAGACAAAAAAATATGGGTTTTAGAACAAAATTTCAACTGTTTACCATCTTTCTTGTCCAGAAACTCAGATTAAGGTTGAAATAATACATGTATATATATATATATATATATATATATATATTTCAAAAAAACCTAAGAACATATTAATTCAAAATATATTATACAGTGCAATTTGGATAGCCTAACCCTAAAATATATAGTATATATATAAATAAGTAACTATAAAAGTATAAATCGTAAATATTAAAAATATTTTTTCACAATATATATATATAATATATAATAATATAATAAGTCAAAAACTATTCAATATTGGACTCATTTCGAAGGTATTAACGAGACGATTATAATGGTGTAACTTGTTAAAATAACTATGTATTTTTTAAACATGTTTGAATTGATATACGATTATGTATGTTAATTTGATAAAAGTTTAAAATGAAACATTTAAAAGTAAAGAACGTAAAATAAATAAATTAATTAATTATAGGGGTATAAAGTGTAAATTTAAAATAATAATTTTAAAAAAATCGGTTGTGAGAGGATGAGTGTATGTGAGGGGGTGAGTGCATGTGAGGGGGTGAGTGGATGAAAAAGTGAGTATAAAGGGTATTGTGGTCATTCAAAATTTTAAAACTTTAAGACTTTTACTAAATTTGCTTAATAAGATAGTATAGATATTAATTTGAACATATAAGGACCGTGCCAATTTGGACTTGAGACGAGTCTTGTTTTTTGGCGATATCCCTATGACTGATGGTAACATGGTACTGTTCATATAGAATGCAAGAAATAAGAATGGCCCTTTGCTACAATTCCAAGAAGACATATAAGATGTCATAATGGTTACCTTAAGTTCATCATTGAAGTCTTCCTATCTTTCCTCTAGTAAAGGCCATAACAGTTTACTTGATTGCAGCTGCATCCCCATCTTTGATAGTCCCCTGCATCATGTCACCATACACAACAGGAAGTGAGCATACTTTCAATCTTCTTTAGTGCATCATCTACCAAATATTATCTTAAGAAATACAATACAATACGGCAACATCTAAATTAAGCAATCTTGTAAATCGTTATTTGAGAGCTGAATTTGACTTAAAAGTTTCAATACAATCACATACAAATATTATAAGCAATAGCATATGAACATCAAGACTAAAAACAAAGTTCCTATAAAAAAATCCCATCATTTTCTAGCACTAAATTTGGTCAATTCTATCATTAAAACCAAAAGCATTTGAAATTCATCACAACCAAATCCAAACTTAGATTCATGAGATCTAAGCATAATTAGCTACAACAACCAACTCATAAGCTCCTAATTCAGACCCAGATAATAATAACTATAATTATGCAGGGAAACCCTCACACAATAGGGGATGGAGGTGGTAATTGCTAGATAAACCCCGAATTACACAAACAAAAACCAACAAGCTAAGGGGCCGTTTACGAAACACTTACCCAAGTAATGCTTACTAAGTCATTATCTTATAGAATGAATATGGCAAAAACCAAGAATCTTAGCCGGTAAGAGCGAAGACAAGGACCTAGAGTCTTACCCGGTAAGTGAGGGCGATGTCTCTTACCATGATTATCGCTTACTGGGTAAATTGTTGCATAGGATACCGTTTTGGTGGACTAAAACCTAACCCTGTGAGTAAGTGATAGTGTTGAATTTTTGCCGGTAAACGGCCCCTAAGTCAATTTAATGGTTTACGTCACGAAGAAGCAAATTTCAGCGTCAAATCTAAATATCAAAATCTCTCTTTCTAATTCACTAAATCAGAGCATATTATAGAAGAACGAAGAATTGAAATGAATGACATAAACAAAACCTTAATATCGGGCCACAAATGGTTAACACCATCGCTCATGACACCATTTCTTGGGTCTTCCAGTCCTTTTCTCCGACATCACAACCTATTTCGTAACTCCATGTTGATTCAACAGTCAGATTAGCATCCTTTAAACATGAAAACCAAAGAAGAAAATTAATTGTTGGAGAAAATTGAAATCATGAACACAGTACATTGAAAAAGGAGCAAAAATCATTCAAATAACCATTAAAATTTAACTCATCTTCTTCATTTGTCCATTGTCGGTTGAAATTGCCAGTAGAATGTAGGATTTGGCGATTCACATTTGGATACCAATGTTAAAAACTCAGAGCAGAGAATAACATGATAATTTGTGACAATATGACCCTTTTTATCCCAAACAAATCCTGATCCAAACCCCTGTTGCACCTCCAATACATCCAGAGTAAATGCATCCTGCCTAGACAGCATAACTTCACTCAGAAAAAACGAATGAACAAAAAAACCAGTATCTCAACTGAATGAGATAAAAAACGCCCGACATTTTGCATCATATCCATTACCCATCATTTCTACGTTTTTTTATCAGGTGATCCAGCTTAAACTAACATAAAAACGCAAAATAACTATGCAAATGAGCTGGATCATCACAATTATCCTTCAAAAATGATCATTCCATTCCATTCCATTCCATTCCAAATTCCACAAACACAATGAAGGCCACAAAAACAGATATTTACTCAAGTCAATCTCGATAGAATTACCTAGCAGCTAAGTTAGTGATGTAGACAACAGAAGGAGTATTTTCCTGGAAAAGACAAACAGTAGCGAGCTCATCCGTCTGCAACTTCCGAGACGGAGTGACAACAAAAGCAGCAGCAGAATCGACATCGGTAACAAATATAGCGACGAAAAATAACCATCGAAACCCAAACAGAGATGAAGGAAATCAAACAGCGATGAAGTAATCAAACCTGGAGAGATGATAAGAATCAAGAAGGACATCAAAATTGATTCTTTGAAATCGATAAACCCTTTACCTCGGATAAACCAATGGATGATCAGAGATGAAGATAAAGCAAAACTGAAGAGTGTAGACGACCCTAATTGTATGATACATTGAAGAATGAATGGGGATGTTGGATTCCGATGAATAGTCCCTGGGGGTCGCTTTACACGAGGAGTCGATCTTGGGAAGACAAACCAATTTTACTTCATAGGGGTGTTTGGGATTGCTTATTTAAAACTACTTATAAGGTTGTATTTAACAGATTCTAAGATTTTATGCATAAATCAGCAGTACATAATGCATTAAAGGTTGTTTTTAAAACTTTAAGAATCTGTGCATTAAAATGTAGTACTTTATGAAAGTCAAAGAAGTTATTTAACAGGTTTTGAAATATCCAAAAACTTACTTGTTCCAAAAAATTGTCTAATAACTTAATTATTTCAAAACTAAATTCCATTAAAATATAATTGTTGGATATGAACTAAAACCTAAAAGTAAAACCAATGTTATATTTACAGGATAAAGCCTATTTTTTGACTTTTCTCCATTTGCAAAGCAATTTTCTCCACGCAATCCCTTAAGATTTAACCAGTAAAAAATCAAATATTCCCTTCATAATAAGTATTCATAAATTTAAAAATACTAAAAGGGTACTCGCACAATGCAGTGATATATATTTTAATTTTAATATTTCGTTTTATTCTTTATCTCAATCAATGTTATAGTATGGTTTTATGTAATTTAAAAAAAAACGATGATATTTTTATATTTAAATAAGATATAAATTTGAAAATATCATAAAATTTTGACATAAATATATCGATATTAGTATCTTATTAACTATTTAAAATTCCTATTTTTTATGTAATTTTTTAATTTAAATTTTTATTATAATTTAATTCAGGTTCAATAATGAAGTAATTTATATTTGGTTTAATAATATAATTTTCTTATATAGATAATAATTAATTATTTTGTTAGAACTCGATAATTATCCTAATTATATTTTAGATTTTTTATATTTTAAAATGAAATGTTTATCTTGTATTTGATTATGTTTATCTGCAGCTAGTTACACGAATTCAAAGATGGAGCTTTAATAAGTTGTAATTATACATAATTTATTTATAATCTTGAATTTTAAGTAATATGTATCAATATACAATACTTCATACATAAAAAATTGTTTTTAAGAGTTTTTGTCAAATATTTTATAATATAATATAGATATAATTGTTATACTTTTTAATTAATTAAATGACAATTTTATTTTTAAAAATTTTATATTATAATTAAGAATATAATAAGAAAATAGACATTACTAATAAAAAATGAATACTTATTTAAGATAAATTAAAATAGAAATGTTGACACTTATTTAGATACGAAAGAAATATAAAATCTGATTTGAAGCCAAACGCTTCCATTACTTTGAATTTTTTTTATTGTTGTTGTCGGGGTTTTTTATATAATCATAAAAGCTCTGTATCTAATACTTCATTGTGAATGCTCTGACACGAGAAGCAAATACTGGATTTCAATTTTGTCATCTTTTACGGCACAACATTTTGAAACCAGTAACAAAAAAAATTTAATTTTCACAAAACAAAATAAACATTACAAAAAGAATGTAACGCAATAAACCGCATTGCAGGTAATAATACCATACAATCCATTAAAATATTAGAAAAAAAAGTCCTAACAAAATCTAATAACACAATACCATAATATATTTTTTTGCATACATTAATAATAATAATTATTAATAATAAACACTAATTTAATATAATTGAATATAGATTAAATTAATTATTAGATTTTGTTGACCACAAATTCTTGAAGGAGAGACACCCACTCCTTTTGTAGCACATGCAACAATATCTCTTTCGTTTATGCTCATCATCTTCTTTTGTTTCTTCTTTTCCCCCCTCAGTCTCATCCTGCTGTACATGAAAGGTACAACTCACATTACATTCACATGCTTTTCACTTCACCATAATTCAAATTTCATATACATACATATACATACATACATATACATACATACATATATATATACATACATATATATATATATATATATATATATTCATACATATATTTATACAGGCTACAATAATAGACCCCAAGTTGCTATAAATCGAACCATCGGTGTCTTCATATCAAACTCTATCCATCAAAAGGAAATGGCAGCGCCAGCGATGGTGAGAAACATGCAGGTGTTGTTTAAAAACTACATCGATGGATTCCCCAAAGAATCCGATATGGTGGTGAGTTCTGATGCTACCATTTCTCTGAAGCTCCCGAAGAATGAATCTGGTGTGGTTTTGACGAAGAATCTTTACTTATCCTGTGATCCGATGATGAGGAATCGTATGACCGAGAGCTATTTAGGAGCTTACATGGAATCCTTCRCTCCTGGATCGGTATGTCCCCAATCCCCATGGATTTTAGTATGATTCTGCTTCTTTTTTGAATCGGTAAATTGGGGTTGTGTCATSAACTGATGATCCAATTTGGTATTTAGTTTGATCTATAAAAGGCAAAATAGTTTGAATGCAACTGGATCGATTCTGGTGCATCAGATCGGTTCTCGTCATGGGATGAGATGAGATTAAAATGATCAAGTATCAGATATTTTCTTACATTTTTCACCTTAATTTCCATTCTCACACGATCTTTGATCACTACTCGAGCGAATCTAGCCAATGAGTTTCAAGAGGGTTTGGATGATAATTTCTAATACCATCACTTCTAACTTATTATGTTAAATTCAAATTATAATTTATAACTCGACACGTTTAAGAATCTTCGATAGCTTTACAATGATTTTTCTAAAATAAATAATTAAAACATAAATTTTCTAAAAAAAAGTATATTCATTTTTAACATTTTCTTAATTTTAGAGATTTTTATATAAAATATATTATTATAATATCTTCTAATTTATCATCTAATACACTTTTTTAAAATCTTTTTATAAAATATAATAACTCTGTCTCAACGGTGGAATTGAATAAAATAATCATATTTGTCTCCGACCATCAAGTTTTAGGGGCCGTTTACCAAATGCTTACTCGGGTAAGCACTTATCAAGTTACGTTACCTTGCCGGATGAATATGGTAAGGAACAAGAATCTTATTCGGTAAAAGCGAAATAAGGAACGAAAGTCTTACCCGGTAAGTGTGAATGAAAGCTCTTATCATGGTTAGAGCTTACGAGGTAAATTGTTGCATACGATGCTGTTTCCATGGACTAAAATCTTACCTGGTAAGTAAGCGATAGTGTTGAATTTCACGGGTAAGCGCTTACCGAGTAAGTGATTAGGTAAACGGCCCATTAGAGAATTCTTTATATTTAGAGTTTTCTCCATGATTCTCTAAGATAGCAAAGTCGTTGGAGTATTTTAGAGAACAAAAACTCATTTTTTTTCTTTCATGTTCGAACCTACAAAACCAACTAATAAATATGTTAAAATTGGCCTCTGCATCTCCAATAGAAGGTTCTTATAAGCAAAAAGTATAAGTTTTTAAAAGAATCACTACCGGAGAGAGTTGTTAAAAAAATCACATTCTGAGTTTTTGTAAAAGAATTTGGTTCTTATCTTGAATTTGGTATGAGGTAATTTTGTTGTTAGTTTTTTTAATAAATTTTATTGATTTTATAATTATTTATTGATGTTGAAAATTTACATGGGACCCACATGAGTTGTGTGAATAAGTCAGATATACTAATAAGCCTAATTAAGCTGCAAGTAAACAACATCTAAATGACTATGATTGTGGGGCGTTCCTAACACCTTTGTGTTCTGTAGCCTTTAGTTGGAGTCGGAGTATCAAAAGTCTTGGATTCAACTCACCCTGATTTCAAAAAAGGCGACTATGTTTCGGGATTCACGAATTGGGAAGAATACAGTGTGGTTAAAAATCCACAACTCACAAAGATTCAACATACTGATGTTTCTCTTTCATATTATACAGGAATCTTAGGTAAAAAACCGATCTATGTTGTTTTATTTTTTGATCTACGTAGTTATGTTCAAGTCTCGTTTGTTTTCTAAATTCATACATGCTTTAGGTATGGCTGGCATGACTGCTTATGTTGGTTTTTACGAAATTTGTGCTGCAAAGAAAGGAGAGTACTTCTTCGTCTCGGCAGCATCAGGAGCAGTCGGTCAACTTGTTGGGCAATTTGCGAAACGTGCCGGTTGTTATGTTGTTGGAAGTGCCGGATCCAAGGAAAAGGTTAGTGGATGCGAGTTATAGTGAAACCGATGAATTATGCCTCGGTTTTCCACCAAATTGTGCTGTTTCTTGAACGTTTCTTTACCATTTTTTCAATTGGTGGTATGGTTTTATTTGGTACTATCAGGTTGATCTTCTTAAGAACAAATTCGGGTTTGACGAGGCTTTTAACTACAAGGAAGAACAGGACCTCACTGCGAYATTGAAAAGGTGAACTATAAATTATGTGAGAGCATCTCTGTAAGATCTCACATTGGTTGAGAAGAGGAATTAAGATTGTCTTATAACGGACTGGATACCTCCTCTATCAAACACGTTTTAAAACCGTAAGTTCAAGTGCGTGGACAAAACGGACAATATTTGATACGGTTGGCCTGAGATGTTAGAATCTCCAGCAAGTTCTTGATAATTTCTCTAAAGTGGAGACAAGATTCAACCCCAACGATATCTTCATTTTGGAGAAACTTTTGGAGGACTTGTTGGAGCAAAAAAAACTCAAAATCTTCATTTCTTCTGTATTGAAAATTTGTTGGAGATGCACTGAAATATCTGGAAACCGCTAACTTTTTTCTTCGTCCTCTTTTTAGGTATTTTCCTGATGGAATTGACATATATTTTGATAACGTCGGAGGAAAGATGCTTGATGCAGTACTTGCCAACATGAGGATTCACGGGCGCGTTGCTTCTTGCGGGATGATTTCACAATACAACAGGCTTCAAGAACCCGAAGGCGTGTACAACCTCTCTCTTGTCATCTTCAGAAGTATTAAAATYATAGGGTTTACATWTTACCATTACCTTCATYTGTATCCTAAGTTTTATGAGTTGATGTTGCCTCTTATTCGAGAAAGGAAGCTTGAGTATATCGAGGACATTGCCGAAGGCATCGAAAAGGGTCCTGCCGCCCTTGTTAGCCTGTTTTCCGGTAAAAATATTGGAAAAAAAGTTGTGGCCGTAGCTCATGACTAGGTCGTTTGCTTGTTTTTCTTTGTGTCGAGATGATTCCTTTGATAAAAAGTGGCAATGTATCATGTTATGATGTTTCTATTTATTTCGATTTGACATTTAATTTTATATATATATATACACACACACACGCTAGTGGTGTACCCGTGCGATGCAGCGCGGGTGAATCACAATTTTGAAACATTAGTTTAGTCTTGAATCATGAGTTTGTGTGGTTATTTTATAAGTCAACTAATATATAAAGTTGAAGGTTAATATGATGTATTAGCAAGATCGATTGGGAAAATAATTGCACGCATATTGAGTTTCTAAACCCATATAAAGTTGAAGGGTTGGGGTGGGGTACATACCGGATCTGAAACCCTTTCTGATATTTTTGCTTCAAATTTCAGTTTACCTCAAGAGAAATAAGAACTTTGAATTTAAATTTGGGTTCGGAATAGAAAACAAACAAAGTGTCAAACAACTTTGGGAAGACCAAGCATACATTTTTCATGTAAATATGACTTACTTAAATCTTAAACTTTGACCAAACAAATGATATGTTTTAAGCATTTGTACATTATGCATAATAGTTTGTACCTAAGAGATTTTTGAATCTCTTGCATAAATTAATAGTACTTTATGCTTTGAGACTTGTAATTAAGACTTTTGGTCTGAATGTTTGTTAATGCTGTATATAGATAATCTATTATAATAAAACCATAAAAAAAAAACTTTTAAATTAAGATAACAATTATAGATTTAATGGTTTGAAAAATATTAAATATTTTTGTAAAGGTGATTTAATCCATAAGGAAGAGATCAAATGCAAACAAAGTTATTTGTACAAACCGTACAAATCTCAGTCAATTAATCATAATTTTAAATTAATTATGAAGGTTGTTTTCTAGTCATTTTTATTATGAAAGAAGTTAATTATGGACATTATGTGATAACCGGATCCTAGTTATCACCCAAGGTAATTAATATGTGATTATCTGATTAAATGATTACGTGATAGCATGATAAATTGATACATTTAGTCATGCTGGTATGTAAAAATTATGTGCATAATGTGATTATGTGTATGAAAATATATACATGGTATATGTACTTGAAATGGATGTGTATATATTTTTATATATATGCATAGTGTATATGTGCATACATGTATGGTAAGAGCGGTTTAACTGCCTTACCTTATTTAGAAAGTATAAATATGAGGGTGAGACCCTCATATCTCTTTTGCTTGCCATTTTTGAAGAAGTGTGTAAAAGTTTAAGGTGAGGTTGACCGGATTGCAAGTACCTGATTTCAAGAAGTTGAATCTCATCTGATTGCATAAGGTGAGTGGTTTTCTAAACTCTTTTGCATAAAATTATTATTAGTTTTGTATGAATCTTGTTTATTTTGGAAAGAAATCAGTCTTTTGTTCTAAGTGTTTTATCCGGGTATTAAACCGGACAAGGTTCGACCGGATTGTTTTAAACCGGACAAAGGTTAATCGATGTATTGTCCGGATTGTCTTAAATCGGTTAAGTGTTGATCGGATTATGATTGGTAAGAATGATTATCTTTTTACACTGAGAAGTAGGAATACGACCAAATGGTRGCCGGATTATTTTAAATCGGCTAAGTATTATGCGGGGTATTGACCGGACTTGTTATCCGGATAAAGATGATTTTGATTTTAAGTGATAAATCGATCAAGCTTTATGCGGGGTATTGACCGGACTTAATATCCTGACAAAGTTATTGAGAATTATTTCCAAGTGTAAATCGGACAAAGTTCATTCTATGTGTTGTCCGGATAGTTGACCGGATTTGAAGTCCGGCTAAGTCAAAGATTGACCGGATTTGATGTAATGTTGTGTTTTCAATAAGAAATGTTATTTTATCATAAAAATGAAGTTTTGAAAGAAATGATTTTGTATTGATAATAATTTCAATGGTTGCGGTTTATTTGAAATTATTCTGTGAAAATATTTTGATGAGGAAATAAGGGTGGCATATCAAGGAGAGGTGTACCATGGGATAAGGGTGGCATATCAAGGAGAGGTGTACCTTTGGATATAAGGGTG
>NC_037532.1:32230046-32253403 GCF_001531365.2 Cynara cardunculus var. scolymus
TATATATATATATATATATATATATATATACTTGGGATCATGTGAGACCAAGAGTTTTTCGTGAGATCCGTAAGACCAATTCTCAACCCTTAGATAAATCTACAATCTGATCATTCATAATAATAAAATTGCCACGAGACTTCTCAATAATCACAAAATTGTCACCGTGCAACTTTAGACCATTAGCTTATATAAGTTGATCAATGAACATAAATTGGTCTTACGGATCTTACGGGTCTTACGAAAAACCTTTGGTTTTACGTGAACCCAACCATATATATATATATAGGGGCCTAATCAAATGAGAACTAATTAGTTTGTGGTAACTGTGAGAACCAATATTAACCACAAATCAATAGATAAATTAGAAAATTTATAACTTTGGCAATTTTGAATTAAAATATTAATGAAAGGATATTTTTTGGTATTTTAAAACTTTCCTCCCTCCTCTCTTCTCTCTCTAGCCACCGTCCTCCGGTCACCGTCCGCCGGCCACCGTCCTCCGGTGTTACTACAATGGTATCACAATGCGTCATATATGTGCTTGGGTATCACATTGATGTCGTTTGTGTGGTCGATCGAAGATGTAATACAGTGGTATCACTATGCATCTTATATATGATTAGGTATCACAATGTATCTTTTGTTTAACAGAGTCAATATATTTAGGTATCACAGTGGTATCATAGTGGTATCACCGGAGGACGGTGGCCGGAGGCCGGAGGACGGTGGCCGGAGGACGGTGGCCGGAGGCCGGAGAACGGTGGCCGGAGAGAGAAAAGAGGAGAGAGGAAAGAGGAGAGTTTTAAAATATCAAAAATATCCTTGCATTAAGATTTTAATTTAAAATTACCAAATTTATAAATTTCCTAATTTATCTATTGATTTGTGGTTAATATTGGTTCTCACAGTTACCACAAACAACTCAGTTCTCCCTTGAATAGGCCCCTATATATATATATATATATATATATATATATATATTTGTATAGTTTACGGGTAGGTTAAATTCAATAGTTAAGAAAACGAGGTTTTTATATTTACTTAAACATATTTTTTAAATTGTTATATTAAAATAGAAAAAAGTAGATAAATATTCAAGTTTAGAGTACTCTCTAAAACTTATGTGTAGAGAGAGAAATTAATTTTGTTATTCATTCCCTTTAAAATTAGATTGAATTATTATCATTTTATAAAATATTAATGATAAAATAAATGTTAAAATATCTAAAACAGATAGTTTGTTGAAGAAAAATGTGATTCTGTTTAGAGATTTTGACTTTTGATTGTTTATTTTGAAAATTTTTATAAAGAATTTGTCACACACATCAACATCGAAAGTTCTTTTTACATTATAATATATGATTTGATTTGATTTGATTTTGATCCATATAGAGATGCATATAGCAACACCTCTCCCTCCTCCCCCTCTCTCTCTCTCTCTCTCTCTCTCTCTCTATATATATATATATATATAAAGAGAGAGAGAGAGAGAGGATCATGCAAGCAACAAATTAATTTGCAAGAATACTTGAATATGAGTCATATATCTTATTTAATAAATGAATTAAATAAAAAATTATCAAATTAAGCTAAAAAAATGCATGATTATCATTTTATGTATAACCTTATCTATAATCATGGGAATAATCCCTAATAAATGGGATTAAGTTGGTTTTCCGGAACAAATTTTATTAATCTCTTATAAACCCATATGATATATAATCTGTAACAGGTTGATTATAGGTTTTTATCACATATGATATATAATTTGTTTGATGATCGTATCAATCATATGTGATAATTGTAAATATTTTTGTTAATCATATGTGATTATGTATATTTACATTTATAGATCTTATTGTAAACAAATATTATCAAATGTGATAATGTGCCACTTATACTCAGACCATATTATCACATGTGATCGTGCGTAACTTATACTCACATGCATATTATCAGTTTATCACATGTGATATGTACAAAAAAATTCACACAATATTTGCCCATTGCCCAATCCCAATGGACAAACCTTAGCCCCTAGCTCTATAATCCACCCTACCCAGTCCCTGAAAGCCCTCCGAGGGGCCTAGCCCTCTTTATTCGAGTCTTAAGCGACTTTCATCGTTGACGAACACCTGCGCTAATAAGACAAAGAGGGAGTCTATGCCTTGAATGAATCAGTAAAGTAACAACGAATTAGTGGAATGAGGGATTTATTTAAATTAGTTCACTACTAGAAACTTGACTATCACCGATGGATATTACCGACCAATACAGATGGAATATCGACGGATGGCCCACAAAGGGTACTTTTACTGAAGAATAAAAAAATCCGTCAATAATAATTAAAATTACCGATGGATCACCAACAACCATATCGAATTTTGAATAAAAATAATAATAATCCGTTGATAATCTCTCGATGATAGTAAAAATAATTGACAGATTACCAACAAAATCTTAATTATTTTTATTCAAAAATCGATATGGCAGTCAGTGATTCGTAAGAAATTAGCGACGGAATTCATAATCCGTCGCTAATTTTTGGCGGATCACCGACGATCATTTTGATTTTTGTTTTTCTTTTCAAGTTTTAGTTATCCATATTAGTTTTAATTTGATTGATTTTGTATAGTTTGATGTGTGTGTACATGTGTATATATGTATAAGTATGCATGTACATATATCTATATGTATACATGTGTGTATGTTAGTTGCTAACTGCATATGATGGATTTATATGTATATATATGTTGTGTGTGTATATATATGATCATATATGGCATGGTGTAAATCTTAGGCCAACCATATCAGATATTGTTCATTTTGTTCACATACATGGATTCACGGTTTTAAAACGCGTCTGATAGATGAGGTTTCAAGTCCCTATTCATAAGACAACCTTTGTTCCCCTCCCCAACCAATATGAGATCTTACAATCCATCCCCTTGGGAGCTTAATGTCCTCGCTGGCACACCGGTTTGGTTCCTAGCTCTAATACCATTTGTAACATCCTAGGGAAACCGTATCAAATATATTCCGAATTGTCCACACCTGACTCATGATTTTAAAACGTGTTTGATAGTGGAGGTATCAAGTCCCTTATAAGGTAACTTTTGTTCCCCTCTCCAACCAATGTGGTTCAGTCCAATATAGATGGATGTATTTTTATGAGAGGTAAATGAACATTTTCTTAAAATATGTATGTTCATCACTGATTTCTTTTCTAACACGTATTTCAATCATTGTTTAGGAAGTTGGGGTCGTAGAAGAGAACTTTTAGAAAAAAAGCAAGGGTGGAGGGTCTATCATCGAGTCCTATCTAGTAAATGAATTCTCCACCTATTGATCCATGTACTTTGATCCAAAAATAGAAACTCGACGTAATCCTCAGTCGAGGAACTTTGCCTCGAATATTTTTAGTTATTCGGGAATAGACGACCGACTTAACATATTCAAGATTCCTTCTTGTAGATTATTTGAGAAGGGTGGGAAACAAATCATCCTGAATGAAGTCGAGGTTCATAAGATCCACAATAATGTGTTGTTGAAATATGAAGAAGTTCAACCTTTATAGTGGACCTTTGATGAATGGATACGGAAAACAGAACTTCATCTTGACGTGGTTGCACGAGACAAAGTTTGGGATGAAAGGTTTTCTTCCTAGTTCGAAAATACATGAGTATGCCAATATGAAATTTATGTATGTTATGTTATACATATGTGTTTAATTTTTTATGTTATTTTTATGGGTCATGCTCGGTATATTGTGAATCAAATGAACAATTGAAATCTCTAGCATAGGGACCAGGCCGATATGTACGGTCGTATAAGAGGTATTTTGTCATTGGTTACAAATTCCATACTGTAACTTATGTTGTTAGGCGTGTCTTAGTTATGTAGACAATAATTCACAATGGCTATGTCTGTGTCTGTATATATATGAGTTATATCTTTGTGTTTGTACACTTATGGTTTTAAAGTCATCTAAATCTTCTCTAAATTCCTCTAAAGACATATGATGATGAATTGTTGTACATTTTTCCATTTACACCTCCTTTTTACGAGACCACGCTCCCCTCAACCCATTTTAGTCTCGCCGCTAAAGAAACCTGACAAACAAGTTATTTCAAGAGCGAGAGAGTTAGGATTACGCCTAGTGAGTCCAAACAACAAAATTTAACGTATCCATAAAGGAACCTATATATATATATATGTTGGTCCCGTAAGGGTCTACAAGAAGAGAAACAATTTGTAGAAGGGGGGGGGRTGAATACAAACACAATATTTTCAAATTTAAAATATATATTGATAGAGAATATCAATACAGATTTTACAAGATTGTTTGCGGAAAGATAAGGTAATAAAAGCCTATCTAAACAATCTTTGGTTACACACAAAGCTTTAGCAATTACAAGAAAAGAAGTTGCTAAAAAAGATCCTTTACTTAAGCTAGAAGATGCTTGAAGTAAGAATAAGGTTAGAGAGAGATGCGCGCTCTCTGCATGGAGAAGAAACACTTCTATTTATACTCAGTGCATTAAATGTCCATTTAATGCAATATGGTAGGTTTAGAGTGCGTGTCAAACCTTAAGAGGAAGGCTTGTCCTTTGCTACAGTGAATAGTACAAAAACACTATTTCTGAGCAGACATACTTACCTAAAGTTGGTGGACAAAGAGTCGACTAATCGGCTCCGTACCGTACTAACTTTTGTAAGGGTATGGGCTTTGTCCTTTGTGTGAATAAGGACAAGACAACAATAATTGTGCTAAGCAAGCTTCCTTTGATCGCCGAATGCTGGAATGACCTGAAGGTCTCATCATCATTCGCTGAAGCTAGAGCAGTCTTCACACATATGTAGACAGACTTGTAATCATTGAATACCGCTTTAGATCACGTACTCCCCTGTCTCTAATCTTCAGTTTCAGTCTTCGACGTTTGCTGAAGGTTCTTTGGTGTGAGTGTTGTCTTCTTGAAGTTTTGCTGTCTCTGATAGATTTACAATGCAAGTTCTTCAGCGATCACTGAACATACTCAGTGAAGATCGCTGAAACTGAAAATACAGAAACACAAATACAACGTGAAAGAGGAAAATGATTATCATCAAATGAATGAGAGAGAGGATCAACAATATATATAAATAGTTGACGTAACTTTAAACAGGAATAGGAACAGTAAGACTTAAATATCACGAAGTGGAATTAAAACATCCGAAAATAACGGGAGAGACCCGATTTCCGTTAATTATGACGAAACACAAAGTAAGTCATAGATCAACGTTATAGAGCATCACTTACAGATATAATACCATTGATATCAACCTAAAGCAGTCATGTAGTCGGTCGTGATCTTACGCTCTTTATCTCGGAAATTACATAATAATCACAATGCCTATTTCCGAGTGGGAGTGTGAAGGTGATTTGGAGATTATATAATAATCGCAATGTCTATTTCCAATTTACACCATCCTTCACACAAATACAATAAAACGACTTCCATGCCTTCAAACCCATTACATTCTAATGACATACTTAAATGCGTTAACATAAGCATATAACCACTTATACATCACTCAAATTTTGCATAACATTCCCATTTTGTCAATAACTAACTCCAAAAAGTAGAACATGAGGGTTTTAGAGTGTTATGACCAATCTTACCTTAAAACAATTACTTTAAGTGGTTAGAACCATTTTTCCGAACTCATCTTATAATTATAAACAGGACCCCCAAATTCACCCTCTTAGAATTAGAGTATTTAAATGATCACTTAGAATTAGAGTATTCAAATAAGTATAGCACATAACTTTCAATTAGTATAAAGCTTCTAAAAGGGGTAGGATGACTCACATAGTAGGATTTAGGAAAAATCCCAAATCTTTGAACTAATAGTAGATGGAAGGATAACTCAAAAATATCAAGAAAGATGAAGAAAACAGGACATCAGCGACTATTGCTTGCTGTTTGTTGTTTGATGTTCGCGAAGGCACGACAGCGCCTGCTGTCCGGGCTAGGAAGACAAAGAAAACAGCGGCCTGCTGCCTGCTGTTTGCTGTTGCTGTTTGGCGAAGCACAACAACAGCTGTTGTCCAGGCAATGATCGCGAAAAAACAGCACAGCCGGTTGCTGTTTGCTGTTCGAGCAAAGGACACGAAGAAAAACAGCACAGCCCCGCTGCTGTTTGCTGTTTGGCTGCGCGAGATGGCACGACAGCGCCGACTGTCTAGTGTGGCACGTCACAGGCATGGGCTGGTGGTCCAAGGTGCGGGAGCGGCTGGAGATGCAGGGAGCGGGAGCGGGAATGGCTGGAGGTGCAGGTCGATGTCGGCGTTGGGATAAGCCAAACTGGCAAGGCGTTAATAGCTGCTGCGGAAAGGAAGTCAAGACCAGGCTCTTCCTCCCACGCCCAAACAGCACTCATCGATCAATCTATGGGGGGGGGGGTCTGCTCGCTCTTTACCAAGTGAAGAAGATGATCTCCATCCTCCTTTTCTCTCCTTTTTTTTCTTTTCTGCTGTCCTTCCCCTACGGTACAGTCCTCCCCTCCTAAACAAAATTCCCCACATTTTACATAGAGGTTAAGAACCTCCATGGAAGAGGAGAAACCTCAAGAGAAAGGGTAAAATGAAATGGGTAGGTCAAAAGCTGCGGCTACCCCCCCTTCATTCTACTGATTCAAAATCTCCCCCCCCCCTTTCTTAAAAAAACTTATCTAAACATATATATATATATATATATATATACACATATAAACTTTACAAAGAAGGATTAAAAGAAATAAGTGCTTTAAGTTCTAATTACGTGCATGATAACGCGTACCTTCTAACAAGACGAAAACTCTGGTCGCGAACAGGGTAGGGAAAAAGGGAAAAGTCCAGGTGTTACAGGTAACCCTTGCGCCGACAAGATTGACGATTACATCATGAACATTTTCACTAAGGGATGGGGACTAGATCAGATCCAACAGGAGGATGCCACGGTTGTAGCCCTGTCCTCTGGGTCGGAGTCAAGGACTTGAGGCTGCAATACTTTGAAGGGACGTCTAGTCATCGAGTCAGCTACCGGAGGTCTATGTGGAGGTGGCGGGTAAGTAGATGTGGTATAAGGTTTTTAGCTAGTACATAATAAACTAATACCCATGTATTTGTTGTTTTAAAATTTGCAATTGTGAAGGTTTGTAAAGTTAACTGTTGTTCGGGAGGTCACAATGATCTTCAGGTCCATGTTCGCAGGTCTGTGGGCTCACTATGGGGATGTCCCTAAATCTCATCTTAGGTTCATGTTCGAGTGTTTTTGGGTTTGTATTTTAGTTGATACAAATTATTTGTTTCAAATCTTTTATTTAATACAAATAATGTGTATGCAAGTTTCGTTTAGCTAGGAGCCTCATATGGAAACACACATTTTCATGTCTTCTATCGTACCTTGCGGAATAGGTATGCGAACTTGTTGAGGGATGGTCATAAATGGTTTGAGAAACGCGCACTAGCCATCGATCACATATAGTTTCATGGTCAATACTTCATGCCGTTTTGGCAACACTACCCTAACTGGATCCCAGAGGTGCATTGGCAGGATATGATCAATAGGGTACACATGGTTGAATCTTTTTTTTTTTGATATAGAGGGAGGAGGCCCCTCCTATCAAGAGAAACAAAAACCAAAAACACTGTAGAAGACAGGTTAGGCACTCGAGTAAAGATATTATTCTGTGGTAGAATATTTGTAATAGGTTGTAATAGTCTTTATATTGATTTATGTGTTATGTCTTTGACAGGTGTGAGATACTGATGCATTTAGGCGCCAATCTATGGCCAATAGGGCCAATTGTGCCACCGAGTATGAGGGTGTCCTCCAGGCACACTGGAGGATCTATCAGTGCAGTTCAACATTGGGCACTGTCGGTATTTTATCGTCTACTATACTAATTGTATATAATTTAGTAATTTGTTGTCTATTAACAACTTAAATTGTCTATTATAGAGAGGTCCATGGGGCCGTGAGCCCATTAATGGTGAGCTTTTTAAGAGGATACAAAGCAACATGAAACTTGTTTTGGGTGCGACCGATCAACCATGGATCCTCCGGTTTTCGTTTACCCAAAGGCGGCTCATGTGGTGGTAAGTTAAATTTTCGTACCGGATTTAGTTTGTTTTATAGGATAAATAACTATCTATTAGTTTGGGTCGCCATTGTTGGGCAGAAGATAGGTCTAAATGATGTAGTTGCAATATATTTGTTAGAAACATGTAATGAATATGTTTGAATTACCGCCTTGATACTGCCGAATTGTCTACAACTTAGTTAACGCAATTTTCTTTTGGTAAACCATAGGAGACGTATTCGTAGCTTAGAAATGAGACATATGGCGGCTCAGATCCGAGCATCTTTCATCTGGATGACCCGGGGTTGTGGGAGCGTATCAAAACTTTTACCAAATTAACTAAACATTTTATGAAAATCAATTAACTAAACACAAACTGTCGTTAGGTAAAAGCAACCAGTTAAGACTCGATGTTTGTTATAAAAGCAATTGATCACAACGTCCATCCGTAATGAATATTACCCAAATAAATGCAAGTTAAACTACAAAAGAAACAAGGATCTAAGAAAAACAATAAAATTAATCTAATAAAACTATAAGAATCAATCAAAGGAGTATCACTCTTCAAGATTCTTTTCCATCATAAGAAAACAATAAAATTAATTCAAGTACCACGTAATTTATACTATATTATAAAACATTTGATAAAATTTTTATAAATCATTTTTTATGAATGAAGTACTGTTTATTGATATATATTACTTTAAATTCAAGATTATAAGTAAATTGTACGTAAATACAACTTATTAAAGCTCCATGTTTGAATTCGTGTAATTAATTGCAGATAAACATAATTTTGATTAAGATAAAATCTCATTTTAAATGCAAAAAATTTAAAGTATAATTAGAATAACTATTGATTTTTAATAAAATATTTAATTTATTATCTTTATGAAAAATTATATTATTAAACCAAATATAAAAAAATGAATTAAAGAAATACACAAAAAAAGAGAAATCTTAAATAGTTAGTTTGATACTAATTTTAATATTCTTTTTTTCAATTTTTTATGATATATTTATATTTATATTTTATTTAAAAATAAAAATATTATCGTTTTATCAAAAACACATAAAACTGTATTATAACATTGATTGAGACAAAAAAAAAAATTAAAATCGAGATTAATCTAATTAAAAAAAAAACTAAAAAAACCTAAAAGTAAAAGAAAACAAAGGTAAAAAAGAAAAAAGGGAGACAGAGGAAGAAACGGCGCTGCAGTACAAAAGAAGAAAAAGGGAATTCTCAAGTCAAAACCCTTGATTCAAAATAATCACTTTTTCAAAACTGCCCCATCAGATTGCGGTTGTCTCATAGATGACCTTTTACTTTCATTTATTTCGAATGTGACCCTCCAAAGCCATTTGAGTCCTTTCTTGATCCACCACTAACAATTTAATCCGTATTTGATCCTCCATCTATATATTTCTTGACTTGATTCACCAACAAAATTCATCTTCATTCATGCCTACGATTCCGATATAAAATACCCGTCAAAATGCAGATAAAACCACAAAGATACCAAAGTAATATCCCCGACGAAGATTAAATGGAAATTAACTGAAATCAAATAAAAACCATATGCAAACGACTAAACACGATGAAAAATGCAATTATAAACTATAATAAATGTATACAGAAAATGCATGACAATGTCTGAACCATCAAACATATCATGTTCCACCAATTTTGGCTATCAATGACAAGATGCATCCATACTTTATGCATCATTGGGATGGTTCAGGGCAAGTTTTCGTGTCTAAGCCTCCTCGAGACAATTATTCATCATGGAGGAGAGCTATGCTCATTGTCCTAGCCACCAAAAACAAAGTTGGGTTTATGGAAGGAACGCAGGTCTGTTAATGACATTTTATATGTCTTGGACGACATGTAAAATAGGGCCCTCCATAAGTTGACTAATGCTCTATGTAAACCAATATAAATCAGTTGGATTTCCTTCTCACCTCATGTTAATATTTTTCATCGTCGTTTTAAACTTTTAAGGTTAAAACAAATTTTTTTCGAAAAATTCAATCTTAGAATCAAAAGCCCATATTCGTTATAGCTTGATACCTATTCTTGTTTTAAAGATAGAAAAATACTTACGGTTAATGCACTCAATATTAGGTAATAAGAACTCAATAATATATAAAAGATAAGGTCTATTGTGGTTTTGAATGATTGAATTGGATTTCGAATTGAATTGCATTATAATCATATGATTGGTTTGAAGGATTTTTTGGATTTGAAATAATAGAATTTCGTTGAAATTCCATAGACATAGAATTTTGAAATCCCACGAGGTTGATTGGTATTTCATTGAATTTTGTAGGATTTCTATGTAATAATGTTTTAAAATATATTAAAAACATTTATTTTGTAATAATATATTAATAAAAAAAGTAATTTAATTATTTTCATAATTATTTATAATTTGAATATATAAATTATTTATAAATAAGGGAATTCAATTTCTATTCTAGATTTTACAAACCAAAAGCACCAAAAGTTTCATATCATTCCAAATTCAAATCCTTCTAATTCCAAATGTTTCCATAAATTCCAAATTTCTCAAAACCATTCCACCAAACCAAATGCCCCTTAAGGGTATTTTTGAAATCTTAAATATTGATATAACAATATAACAAAATGGGGTTTATAGAACACTTCCAAATTATAAACGTCCTAATAGACCTCTTTATAGAAGACTTAGTTTATAGGACCAAAAAAATGAAGTGTCTAATCTAAAGGTGTTGTATTAAGTTAATATGACGTCTTTTGATGTCGTAATAAGTTTTTAGGACACTTTTAATATAAAACGTCTCATTATCAACTTTATAGGACACTATTTGAAAAATTGTCTTATAAAAACAAGTGTCCTACAAAAAATTGAGTTTATAGGACAATTTCTCAAAAGTTTCCTATAAAGTTGTTAATGCGACACTTTGTATTAAAAATGTTCTCAAAAATTTGTTAAGACGTCCAAAAGCGTCATATAAACTTATTACAACCCATTTAGATACGTCGCTTTATATTTTGGTCCTATAAA
Organism: Cynara cardunculus var. scolymus; assembly: GCF_001531365.2. Taxonomy (NCBI): domain Eukaryota; kingdom Viridiplantae; phylum Streptophyta; class Magnoliopsida; order Asterales; family Asteraceae; genus Cynara; species Cynara cardunculus. The sequence continues at coordinate 32,241,206 of NC_037532.1, forward strand.
TTAAGTTCTGTAAAGCGGTCTATTGGGACACTAAGAGATTGGAGGTGTCCTACAAAACCAATTTTGTTGTAGTGTAAGTTGGACTGTTTCATTTGGTTGCCAGTTGGTGTTCTTTTTACCTAAAAGTACGAGTTTTCTTAGTTAATAATAAGAAACCTACTATATTCTAATACAAAAATATAATTCATGTAAATTAAATAATCAAAAGAGTCGGTGAGAGATGAGTGATGGAGAATATATCAAGTTTTTCTAAGCAAATAGTTTTAGACTTTGGTATGAGATAAAAAAAACATGGACAAACAGTACTATAAAATGAACAATCAATTAACTTTTTTACACATTTACTTTTCCATTGAAATTAATTAATACATGTTTGGCCTTTAATATAATATTAAATTCGTTTTGGATCCTATACTCCTATTAAATACTAAAAGAATTTGTGTCTTTTCATTTACTATTTTTTTAAACTAGTACTATATATACTAAAAAAAAGTTAGGCCCTATTTTTTGTGGGTCCTGGACGTGCGCCTGACTCGCCCTCCCCCAGGATTGGCCTTGATGGAACACAGAAGAAATCGATGGAACTTATCAGATTTTGCTGAAGTCATGGATTGTAACAATAACATCATCATGTCATGGCTTCTTAATTCAATTTCAAAAGAAATTGCAGCGAGTATCATGTGTTACTGATTCTGCATTTGAGATTTGGATCAATTTGAGCGATCGATTTTGGCAAAGTAATGGTCCAAAAAATATTCTCAATAAACCGAGAAATTATGAATATGTTAAAGCAACATGATTTAATTGGTGTGTATTTTACCAAACTATAACCCCTCATTGCAAAATGGTTGTAGATAAGTTTCTTCGTTTTGACTCCGATTTAGTCATCATCACAAATTGCAGACGTTCTTACAAAGCCATTCCAAAGCCTGTTATGTTTCATTTGATTTCTAAAATAGCGCTGCAGTATATCTATTCTCTATGCTCATCTTGAGGGGGGCATATTACGACTTTATATTTACTTATTTAGACATGGAAGGTACTTCTGTCATTATTTAAATTAGTTACAATGTTAGTTACTTTCTTAATCTTTGTTATGGTCTGATTACTTAGGGTATAAATAGATTATATATGTATTAGTTTCTTTCATTCATTCAGTTCAATTACGAAGTTTTCTAGTTCTCTCTCTATGATATAGATCATATGTTAAACGTAACTAATCATATGTGATTCAAAACGTGGATCTGAAAAATAGAGAAAAAATGGTGAAAAATAATAATGGATTGATTATGAATATCGCATGTAATATTTGACCAAAAAATTGTGAAAAAAATCTTATAAAAATGTATCTAAAATTAGTGAAAAAATATATAAAACTTGATCAAAAATTATTAATTAATTAAAAACAAATAAATCAAAAGGATATAATGAGATTTTTAAAGCATTCAGATAATGTTTTAGTTATAATTAAACCTTTAACATAATATTCGACTCAATTCAAAATAATAATTATCCAAATTTCAAAAAAAATTCATTTTTTATTTATGGTATTTTTCAATGAATCGTGTTGTCTAGATTGTTTCACGCCTTCTCGGAAATTGTAAGATCCCAAATTGCAGACACATTTTAAAACCGTTGAGTCCAGGTACGTGGATAAAGCAAACAATATGTTATACAGTTAGCTTGAGATGTTATAGATGGTACCAGAGCCAGAGAACCAGACTAGTGGACTAGCGAGGACGTTGGGGGTGGATTGTAAGATCCCACATTGCAAAAGCATTTAAAATCGTAAGTCAAGATGTGTGGACAAAACATATAATATTTGGTACAGTTAACCTGAGATGTACAGACTGTAAGATGCCACATTGGTTAGGAAGGAGAACAAAAGTTGCTTTATAAGGGACTGGATACCTCATCTGTCAGATGTGTTTTAAAATCGTGAGTCTAGGTGGATGAACAAAGCAGACAATATCTGATATGGTTGACATGAAATGTTACACATGTTAACCACTTTATAATTTAAACCTGACCCTCTATACATAGATTAATTAACAAAAACGATCTTTCTTTTTCTAATCCATGGAAAACTTATATTATTTGATAAATTAATATTAAAAAGATTATGATAAAAAAGTTGAAAGAACATCAACATTTTGTTTCATATCTTACTGTTGGAAAGATATCAGTTAAAGATGCAATTAATTAAATGCTTGATTGGCTTCAGGGTTAGTGAAACGTCGAGGAAGGTAGCTTTGTTCGGTTCAGGGGTCTTGTGCTCCATCATATGTCAAAATCTTTACATGGATAACCAAGATGTATATGTTCAAAAAAAATGTGATACGATACAACAAAACATGAAAACCCTGAGAAAAAAAGTAAGCACAATTGTGTTCTATAATCAAGCACGATTGTGCATCTTGATATGTTAAAAATAGTACGGATAATTTGGCATGGCCGTCGTACATTTATAAATATGGCCGTGAAATGATCCGTAAATCTGAAAACTAATATTTTTAGTATTTGGATCAAGCTGAGATTCGTATAGGGTTTTAGTATTACTATTTTGCCATCTCCATCTTTGTAACATGAATTTGGGAGAGAAACTTGCGTGAGGTTTAGGCTTAACAACTTTTGAGAGTTTAATCACAATTTACAGATTTTGGTTTTCTCTTCGATAAATAAAGAACCTCCTTTTGTTTGTGGACATATACAATCATTTTGGTTGTGGAACCATGCTTAATCTTTGAGTTGCTTGATAAACTGTTCTTTATTGCGGTTTGCATATTTGTTTTATTCATCTTTATTCTGATCCGTTTTGTTTCATATTTGGTTGTTGATCATATCATATACTGTATTTTTTAGCATAAAATTTGTAGTTCCATTTGCTATGGGATTATGTAGTATTAAGATCCCAATAGTATATCACATATGGCTTCCCGACTCAATCATGTGCAGCTATATCAACATTTTATTAATCAGGCATTTATTTAATTATTGTCTGTTTAATAAAATAATGATGATTTGTCTGCCTATGATTGGTGGATAAGGAGTTTAGGGATAAGAGATTTTTTATTCCATGTATGGCTAGAAAGAGATAGAGTCTTCAGAGTTCATGACCAACAGTTTTCATCAACGATGTAATATACTTTCAGTTTTTCTTCATTAACTACAACTAGTTGGTCGAGTCATGATCAAAATAAAGTTGGGTTCTACTGTATTTTCTTGATGCCGTTGATAACAACGTTCATTCCAATCGTTCAAATGACTTCTTTTCGAAAAGTTACAATCTTAAACTACATACGTTTTGTTGAATAAATAATAATTCAACATGAAATAATCACAAAAATAACCATTTTAAGAGGTCTCATCACAAAATATCGGCAATATTATCCAAACTTTGCATAAAATATGCGAACTTACTTTATTTTGTTTGCAAGGACAAGACAAAACAAAGAGGATTCATTGACCATGCATCAATTCGTCGATGATCGACAATTCTCCGATAATCATGATCACTTGCCACATTTTCTCCAGAGATGAAATTCAGTGATGATAGCTTTTTCCGACGGATTTTTCTTTCGGACAAACCTATTTGTTTTGTAGTGGGACCAAAAATAAAACCATAGTGGAGAGGGAATAAGAAATTCCCTTGTCTCAAATTATCACGTCTCATTCATATCCATCAATCATATGAATACACATAATCAAGTAGGATCAAATAGGAAATATGAACTTAAATTTTAAATAAAATTTTATGTCTTAATTTCATTGATAAGATAGAAATAACACGGAGAACAATAGCTTTTTGTTATTTATAGGGGAGGGATGTTAAGAGATTATTTCAACTAAGGAGGTGTTTGTGATTGCTTATAAAAACAACTTATTGACTTATTCTGATGTGACATCGGTAATAAGCATTTTTGAGTGTTTGGATAAACAATTTATACCGGTGCCAAACCGGTAATAAGAAGTTTTTTAAGAAGTTAAACCCTTCTGACTTATAATAAGTTAATAAGTGCTTTTGTAGAAAAACATAAGTTGTTTCAAATAAGCAATCTCAAACACCCCTAAAAGTAAAAAAAAAAAACAATATTTCAGTTATGCATTTTTTTTAATTTAAACACATAAATAATTGGTGTCAGGCCAACCAAGAACCGGATTCTATGCAACATATTTTCTTTAAAAAGGATCCTATGCAACATCTTCCCCAGTTTTCATAAAATTGTTTTCACATAAAAATATTTTGAATTTATTTTTATGACGATTTTAATTTATGATTTTCCAAATTAGAGTCACGTTTGTGATATACTGCTATTTAAGCCACTGACCTTGAAGTATAAACAAATTAGTTGTGTACCTGTGTAATGTAGCGGGAGTCGTGAATTTTAACGATTTTGAAGTTTTACTGGTTTTATTAGAGAAAATTTAACGATGATATAAATAACATTTGGTCTTTACATATTAATACAATTTGAATAAATAAAAGTTATGGTTCTAATTACAGTCTATCGATGAAAAAAATTGTATGACAGTTTAAAATCCGATATATTTAAAATCCAACATATTTAAACGACTTCACAAATGTGTTTGATTTACACCAAGAGCGAAAAATTAAGAGATCGAGAGCGAGACCAAGAGTTCTAGAACAATTGAATGAAAGATGAATGAAAGAACTTTTAATAACTCATGATGAATATCAGTTTGAATCTCACATTAGGTGGATGGGGAGGAGACATAGAGGTATGAGAGAGTGAAAACATGAGTGAAAAATGTCAAAAGTATCATGGGAACATGAAAATAAAAGGTAATAATGTGCAAATTGATAACTTGTACTATATGTTACTTTAATTGTAGATTAAGAGATTTTAAGACTGAATGCATAAAATAATAGTACTTAATGAGTTGTTTTTAATGTTTTTAAAACTTTGTGCATTAAAAATTGTTTTTAAGATTTTTGATAAATCTGATTTATAAGATAATATAAATGTAACACATTTTTTATACATACATTTGAAGCTTCAAAACGCTTATTTATTAAAAATGTTTTTTTAAAGAATTTGTATTTAAAACTTTTTTTTATAACTATATATATACATACATGTATATATATCAATTGGTAATATCAATTACAATGGTCTGTGGGGTATAACTCAGATGGTAAAAAGGTGAGATGATTTTACTCGAATACGCGTAGCTACTGAGTGAGCCAAAGATTGCCTTCACATTGGTGTCTTTAGTGGCGGTTTCTATGTTGGATTCAAGTGGTGTTGTTGGTAATCAACTTTTTGTCCAAATATGAATTACTTAATTAATTATGATAATTAATTTCAAGAATTAAAAATTAAAATTAATTAACTAAAACAGTAACTAAACAAAACATTTTTATATTTATTCTCAAATAAATATTTCTTACATTTATCCAGGACTCCATTAAATATAAAGCAGAAGCAAGCAAAGCTCATCCTTTGAATGAGCCTTTACTTTCACAAAGCCATTTGATCCTTATTCTTGGATTAAATACTCTTGCAACACAAGAATCTGTATAACCCTTTTCATACTACACATTTTCTATCTTAATTGTTCTCCGTTTTCCGATCAAGACCTCGTTATCCAAACCATGATAACCAACGTTGTTATGTCGTTTCACACTGTGAATTGGTCATGTATGGATTGATCTTTACGAGATAAAAGGAACAGAAAGATAGCGTTTTCGGTATCAACTTTAATTATTGTTGTACTATGGCAATATTCCATTTTTTATACCAGATATATAGTAACATCTATTAATGTGATATAACCTTGAAGGACAGCTTATTGAGACTATTGAGCCATGACTTCCAACTACGGACGTCCGGCTGGCGAGTAATCATATCTGACCTACCTTCCGTGGTTTGCTGACCAGCCTTCTTCTTAGACATCACAAAGATCCTCCCACCAGATAACCCAATGGCTTCACTTGAACTCAGTGCTACGGTATTCAAAAATCAAAACAACAAAGCTTTTACTAATCAACCAGTAAAAGAAATAAAAAATAATTCATCAAAACACTACAACAAAATCGAGTTCTTGAACGTTGGATATGTTTAAGTGTTAATTGTTTTATTAGGACTTAAAGTTTATACGACCACACAATTGTTTGTCCTATGTAAAAGTGTTGAAATAAGTTTATAAGACGTTTTTTGGCATCTTAAAATGTTTTTGGGACAACCACAAGGGTGGTGCCTGATTGGTTTGAGCTTGGCTCCAAAGGTCAAAAGTACCAGGAAGTCCCAGGTTCAAATCCAAGGAGGACTAAAAATCCCCTTGAGGCCACGGAGGTTCAAATGCGGTGACTCCGAGCTATCTGCAAAGCAGATGGTCATCCTGTGAGCATAGCGGGTTGGATATCCAGGTTAACAAAAATATTGTTTTTGGCACTTTTGAAATAAACGTCATATTAACTCTTTTTATATGACAATATTAGAAAAATTAGTATTTTATGTTAAAAAATGTCTTAAAAAACTTGTTGAAAATACTCAAAAACGTCGTAAAGTTATTATTTTTATATAAAGTGTCTTAAAAAACTTGTTGAAAATGCTCAAAAACGTCGTTAAGTTATCATTGTTTGGTGCTATAAACTTAAACTCTATAAAAGAGTCTATTACGACACTTGACATTATATATTGGCGTCTCGCATGTAAACCCGATTTTGTTGATGTAAGATTTGCAGACCAGTCCAAGTTCGAAACTTCTGAAACGGGTTACCGATCAAAATGGTAAAAATGCAGCAGAATCTTATCTGGGTATGAACAAAACTCTAAAACAGATGATCATAAAGCAACGACTTTCGAAAGGGAGTTTAAGTTTACTACCATCGGAGCGAGCATTTGAAACATAGAGTACGAAATTCTTGAAATCGGATCCGAGAATAGGAAGACGTCCGCCACGAGCATACAGTTTCAGAGAGGATTCGATAACAGTCGACACTGTATCATCTTCATTCACCAGCAACCTCAACGGTCCCGGACTCCCTATCACATTAACCGTAATCAACACCCGGTTTTTCTTCAAACACTGATCATTCTTCTTCTTCTTCTTCGAAATTTTGCTCATCATCTTCTTTTTGGTTACCTTAATCCCCTACTTGAAGTTGGTGGATCATGAAATTATGTAGGAGCGATCGGGAAGCGCTAACGAAGAGTATAAAGTGATTGAAAAGGTCGATCTACGAAAACGAACGATCGAGAAAAAAGCCATGAAAACACAAGTAATCAATAATGCGTTAGATGTTGTTATAAGAAACCCATCAATCAGGAAACTTATATGGATGAAAAGTCTATCTACTTTTGACAAAGACGTTTGTTCTTGTTCTTCCAAATGTGAAATGCCAAAAGCAACAAAAGCTTCTTTTAATCACCACCATTCCACAAGAAATCATATTAATTCGTCTTTTTAGTCCGAATATGGACTCGAAACAAAATCATATCGACTTATGCTTCCGGAACAAGAATACACGGATGTTACGGTGCTACTGACCCCGACATCATATTATTCATCTTTCCGTTTGGTCCAAAGACATTTCGCTCAAGGTTAAAAAAACGTTGAGTGAACCACAAGGGTGGTGTCTGATTGGTTTGAGCTTGGCTCCAAAGGTCAGGTTCAAATCCAAGAAAGAACAAAAATCCTCTTGTGGCCACGGAGGTTCAAATGCGGTGACTCCGGGCTATCTACAAAGCAGGTGGTTGCCCTGGGATTAGTCGGCTCGCATAACGGGTTGGATATCCAGGTTAATAAAAAAAACGTTAAGTGAGCGTTTAATTCGAAAAATGTTTTTTAAATGAATGAAATGTGTGAAAGGAATTGGAATGGAATTGAATCAAGTTTGGTTGACTGATAGTGGAATGACATTTGTCTCAGTAATTTGATTCCGATTGTTAATTAATTGGTTCACAGAATATAACTTTGAAATTGTAACTAAGTAATGACAAATGGCGTTCATTGTTTAAATTATAAATAAAACATATAATGATAAATTTGCTAATACTTTTAATTGATTTTGGTGGCAACGATGGTGGTGGTAGTGGCGGTGACGGCTGAAAAGTTGGCATTATAATAAAATTGGGTTTATAGGACGTCAAAATTTCTAAGCGTACTGGACAACTTTATTTATAGAAACAAAAAAATAAAGCGTCATATCTAAAGACGTTTTAATAAGTTTATATGACGTTTTTCGGTGTCTTAAGTTTTTTAAGACATTTTTATAAAAAAACTTCGTATTAGCTATTTGAAAAAAGTGTCTTATTAAAACAAATGTACTAAAACAGTAGCTAATGTAATGCTTTGTAGTAAAAGTGCCCTAGAAAACTTGTTAAGACGTTCAAAAGCGTCCTATAAACTTATTAACAACGCTTTGTAGTAAAAGTGTCCTAAAATTTTTATTAGTACGCTAAAAAACGTCCTATAAACTTATTACAACGCTTTTGGATAAGACATTTTTATTTTTTGGTCTATTAAATTAAGTCTTGTAAAACAATCTATGGAGACAATTAGAAGTTGATGGTGTCCTATAAATCCAATTTTATTGTAGTGCAACGAGGATGGTGTTGCATTGGATTCAAATGGTATTTTTGTGTTTGTAAAATCAAGTTATGAATTCTTGACATTGGGAAAGGAATTGAATTCAAATTCACTGGACTTGTGTAAAACGATGATCAAATCCTTTAACGACGGAATTCGATGGAATTCCTTCCATTCAATCCACAAATCATACGGGGCCATTTGCTCAAAAGAAACTGTCATTCTAATTATTTCACGTTCCTGAAACAAATGTCCATTTAATTAAGTTTATTAACACTGATCAAGTTCGCTTCCACGTCTAAGTCTTTGCAAAATAGTCGTAACCCTTGATTTGATATAAAATTCAATAAATTTATTGACTCTGATCGGACAATCAATTTAAAGTTCTTTTGGCTTGAGTTTGAGCTATAACTTAATGATGCCCGATTAATTCACAAGTCATGCATGTTTCACAACACTACTATTTGGCTAAAGTATATATCAAAAGCTTGCTTAAATTTTATAGCGATGGTAAAATATCGTTCATGGATAATTGTCGGTAAGTCTAATTAAGAGTTGGTAATCCGTCGATGAAAGTCACTTGGCGATCCGTTGATAAGCTGTCGGTAAAACATTGTTTTACATTTTATTTTCACAAATAAATCACCTTTGCAACGACCCATTACCCGACGGCCATCCCGTCTATATTCTTTGAAAATCAATCGGTATATTCTTTACTGATCAAGTCGTGTTAGTAGCAAATTTTTTCCATTGACGACTTACCAACGAATTCGTCCGTTGGTGATAGCCTGCTTTTTGTAGTGGTTATCAAACCGGATAATTAACTTGAAAATTAAATAACCTGAAACTGAGTAATTAAGAACTTATTGGGTTCATCTTGAATACTTCAAATCTAAGAGTTTCATTTAAATATTTTAGAAAATATTTAACATTAAATAATTAAGTGGGTTGGTTATAATATATAAATCCTTTTTTTCTTTATATGTAATTTGTTTTTCTAACTTACTGTTAGTTTCTTTTTATAAAATCTTTATCGTTCAAAAAAGTATTTTAGAAAATAAAACACACACACACACACATATATATATATATATATATATGTATGTGTGTGTGTGTGGAGCCATGTTCAAGGTAAAATCGTAAGAAAATGAAAAATTGAGTAACACAATGATAATTATTCACCTGGAAGGTATGTATATATATGTTTACAAGTAATTTGTCCGTTATACACGTCCATGTGAATGGTTATCAGAGTATTTTTCAGTTTTTCATTTTTTTGGGGCTTTTCCCCTAAACTTCTCTTCCTCTCTCTCCTCTCTCTCTCTCTCTCTCTCTCTCTCTCTATATATATATATATATATATATAGTAATATCCCATCTCACATTTGCATATAATCCACATATTTTATATATCATGAAATACAATAATTAACATTAGTCCCAAATGTACAAATTGCTACATATAAAAGTAGCTACAAGTTTTTCATTCACACTACATGACTTGTATAAAACACATGCACATATTTAACTTCCAAAAATTTCACATATGTAAGACAATAATAATCCCCTTCACATCTTTACTTTACCTTTACCTTCCACCGGTGCCCGTATGTAATGCACATTTTTAAACACAAAATGAGGGTTAAACCACAAGGTCTAGTGAGTAATTCTCTTATTTGCAATTACAGGGTGAAAATCACCAAAACATTTTTTGGAAAACCAATACTGAAATGATATCATGTAAATAACATTCATCACATCAAACCTCATTATGTCGCACCATATAGATCAGACAACAAATTCCTCGCAACACAAGGATAAGATAACCCCATTTTTTCGCATCAAGCAGATGCGATAATCCATCTCATCGCATTGATTTGTGGTTAATATTGGATCTCACAATTATCATAAATTAATTAGTTCTCCCTTAAATAGACTCGTATATATATATATATATATATATATATATAGTGTTGGGTTCACGTGAGACCAAGGGTTTTTCGTGAGACCCATAAGACCAATTTATGTTCATTGATCAACTTTATAAGTTAATGATCTAATGATCTAAAATTGTACGGTGACAATTTTGTGATTATGAATGTTCAGATTGTAGATCTAATCCAAGGGTTGAGAAGTGGTCTTACGGGTCTCACGAAAAACCTTTAATCTCACATGATCCCAGGTGTATATATATATATATATATATATATATATATATATATAGGGGTAAGATCAAATGTTAACCAAATTTTTGTGTTAACTTTGTTAACCGATCTTGGCCATTTAATCTTTCAATAAATGGTTGTGATTAATCATAATTAAAACTTATTTTTTTTAAATTTAAAATTGCATAAAGATAAGTGAACAATGTTGAAAAAGGTATTTAGGTAAAAAAAAATTATGTAACTCCCATATCATTAATTAATTGGGAGTTACAAAATCAAAATTATATGATTTTTTTGTTAATTTATTTTTGTTAATATAAGAACCATATAAACACAACTATATATATATGAACCATTGTGTCAAATACGAACAAAAATTTGACATATATATGAACTTGGACTGCATAACATTTATAAACACAATATGAACATAATAAGAATAACTATTATACGAAAGAAAATAAATAAAAAAACATGTATGAACACGATATGAACAGCTTGTGAACAATAGTTCCTTCATTATAAACACATTCAAGAGCGATCATTTGTCAATTGGAGTTTTATACATGCATTGCATCCACACTGTTTAAGGTTTACCCCTTGTTCATATATGTTTCTGATCTTATATGGTTGTTCACCCCTTGTTCATATCGTGTTCACCTTATGTTCATATCGTGTTCACCTCTTGTTCATATCGTATATAATATATGAACATATAACCCCAACGCTATGAACACTGGGTGCAAACACTTATACAAATATAAAGATTTGGTATCAAGCTTAAAAAATAACATTTGTATTCATATGATAGAAGTAACATGAACACAATGGTTCATGATTCATAAAAGTCGGTAATATGACAATATGAAAATGGGCCGTGCATGTACTTCAATTTGAACATGTGAATTATGTACGTATTTTAATAATTAAAGAAAAAAAATATAAATACAAGATGAGTTATAAAAAACACAACACATCGTAATGAACATAATTTCGATTAAAACGAATCTAAAAAAATAAAAATCTATTACCAAGACATTTGCTTTGGTTAATTTCTTCAATTCCCGACCTCGAACTCCGATTGTCATCATAAACCATTTTAATCTTCTCACTGTTGTCTATTTATTTTCCATTGCGTTTATCTATATTAGCTTGATCGATACCGAAAATTTTTACTACCGTGTTTTTTATGCGAATTAAAAACTGATAAAACAACAAACATGGAAGATCAAGATTAAAAAAAAATTATTAATATTATAAATGTATATTTTTTGGGATTTGATGATTTGTAACTCCCCATTAATTGTTTGGGAGTTACATATCAAATAAATTTACTGAAATACCCTTGTAATTAAAATGTGAGCATGACATAAACCTACAAGAAGAATGGAATTTGATTGGTTGCCATGGTTTTCAAAGTTATTGGTTAACATTTGATCTTCCCCCTATATATATATATATATATATATATATATAT
>NC_037532.1:32253963-32267169 GCF_001531365.2 Cynara cardunculus var. scolymus
TATATATATATATATAATCATTTATTAACTATCTAAATAATATTAATTTTGTTAACTCCTCTTGACCAATCATATAGTTTTCCTCCTTTTGGTTTCAATTTTTGTTTGTTTTTAATTAAAGGAGTAGTTTTGTATTTTATTATTACTAGAATGGGAACCGCGCGTTGCGCGGTAGCATAAGTACTTTTGGAATAAACTCCTCTCGACCAACCAATGTGGGATATCTTAAACTCAACCACAATTCACCAACACCTCAATACTTAATTCTCATGATGCCACCTCAATACTCTTGGTTCTTCCTTTAATAGATATATATATACATATAGATTTTTGTAATTACTTGATGTTTACATAATATTCTCTTTGTTTTAAGGGTAGATAATTATGGAATTTATTTGTTGAATATTTTGTTTTTTTAAATAGGTTATTCGGTTTACTTCTTTTCTAAATCGAAATTCCCACAATTTTTTACATAACCATTGAATTATGTGAAATAATCAAGGTTCATAAGTGAAAAAGCTAATTGTTCATTAGTGAACATAAATTTCACTTTTTATATTTAATATATCTGAATAAAACGCAAAACATATTTTGCTCCTATATGTTCATAAGTGGACTAAGTGAAACTAAATAATTGTTCATAAATGTACCAAGTGAACGAAGTAATTGTTCATAAGTGAACATCGTAAATTAAGCAGTTGTTCTTAAATGAACTTAATGGTCTAAGTAATTTCCTCCTATGAACAAGTTACAGTTGTCCTTACTCGATTTGTTCATAATTAAACTGAGTAATTGTTCAGTAATGAACATATTTACGATCCACAATCATAACTAACAAAAAGGAAAATGTAGAATAATTTCAAGAATGTGGATAATTTTTTAATTAGTTGTACTGATGTAGTTTTATACATGTACTCCTTTTCACCTCTGTTCACTTATGCTTCATCATGTTGTATGTGCCTGCTTCTCCACATACTTCCGAATTTGCCACCGAAAATCAATTACCGTTGATCTAATATTTTAACGGTAGATTAGTTAATATCAGTTAGATGATTATCCTATAGATATATATATATATATATATATATATATATATCCAAAATAGAGAAATGGTATAATGATAAAACTTCTTGTATCTAACTTTTTAGTCTTAGGTTCAAAACCTAGTGTTAACATATTAAAATTTATATCATATAATTAAATAAAATGGGTTTATGTTAACTCGTTAGGCTAAAAAGAAACTTACTAAATAAACTGAAACCAAATATTACAAGCAGAAACGTATCATATTACAACTTTAAATTTATGTTTTGGATTCTTCGAGAATAAAATTAAGAGATATAATGGCCACTATATAATCATCATTTCTTTTAGAGAATTGTTGGTTCTCTTTCGCCTTTTTATTATTAGTAGTTTCTTTTATTCTTCTTTACTTGAAAGGTTGTGAATTATACTATCATGGGAAAAGTAACTTCATCTTTAAAAAATATAGCAAAGAAAGAACACGTTTAAGTGCGTGTGTACGTGTGTGTATATATATATATATATACATATATCATGTTGTTGATCCTTTAAAAGGAAAATAAATAGCAGAGGGGATCAGGTAACGACTTTTGTCGTTGTTAATTAAAAGTTCATTTATTGTCACATACGATTTATAAAGTGATAAATGGGTTTTTGTAGTGGAAAGTTTGGGATTGTTTTGGTTAAGTGGTGAAAGTTGAGGGGTAAGTTTAGAAAATTTGCTTAAAAAATCTCTTTCACAAAACTCATCTTATCTGAAATATAAATACACGTGTTTTAAATTTATTTTCTTTTTCTATTATAAGAAAAGTTAGGGTGTTGACTTTCTGGTTTGAAACAAAAACAGATGAAGAAGAAGAAGAATTTGTTAGGTGTTCTTGACTGATTTATTGTTGTTGTTAAAGCTTTCATCTCTTTGTGATTATAAGGTGAGTATTACTTTAAAAAACATCATCTGGTTTGCTTTTGGTGAAGAAACCGTATGGTTTCATATTTGGATGTTTTGAACATGATTATATGTTATCTATTAGCATAATTTTGGATTTTGATATGTTATTATCAACTGATTGAAATAAGGGTGACATAATCAGGAGATGTGTATATTTTATAATAGGGTGACGTAATCAGGAGCTAAGTATATTTTGTAATAAGGTTGTCATAATCAGAAACTGTGTATACTGAGATGAGGGTGACATAACTAATTTATGGAAATGATGATCTTTTGATCATGGGATATTATTTGTGATAACCAGGTTAATCAGTTATAAAGCTTGGGGTGATTTTAAAAAGTATTGGAAAATTGAGGGGTTTGATGTGTTTATATGCCTAATCGATTTAAAAAGCAATTCCACCCACCGCCTCATTCTTATTTGTTTAATAAAATGAGATAATTTTTGTTTATCTCATTGGGATGTGATGAGATTAAAAAGGAAGTTGGTGAAAAAGCTTTTCTAAGAGTGTGTGTGTTTTCTGGTGCGAAGAAACAGAAACTGAAAGGGGAAGAAGAAAAGCTAAATTCTGTGACTCTGAATTTGGATAATTGTTGTTGTTTATCATATTACCTTCATCTCTTGTGATCTAAAGTGAGTTTAATTTTACCAACTTTCCTTATTTGGAAACTAAGTGTAAAGCTTTATAGTTCTTTATATGGGTTGTTAATTACAAAACTGTTTTTGATGTCATAACTAGCATAAACGTTGGTTTTTGATTATGGTATATCATGTTTCGAGATAAGCATGACATATCAAGGAGATGTGTATTTTGGTTAGAAGGGTGGCATGTCAAGGAGATATGTATATTGGGATAAGGGTGACATATCAAGGTGAGGTGTATACCAGGATAAGGGACGCATAATCATTGAGTTATAAAAATCTGGGTTTTTTATTTATGAAAGTGTTCATAATTATCGCATCTTTATTTAGAGATAACTTGGAGTTGTCTCATCTATGTGATGCAATAACTTAGAGTTATCGCATCCTACTGATGCGATGAAATATGGATATCGCACCCATATGGTGTGAGAAGTGAGTTTGTCGCATCTTTGAGATGCGACAAGTTGGTTTATCGCATGATAATGATACGACAAGATTGGTTTATCGCACCTATATGATGTGATGAGTTGATGTTCTCGCACTAGTGTGTTGCGAGGAAATGAGTTTGTCCTATACCCATGTGATACAAGAAATTTATATAATCTTCTATATGATGCGACAAGTTTACTTATAATGTGTTTATCAAGTTATTTGGATATTTGGATGTAATAAATGAGGTTCATTATATCAATATGATGTATATTTGTTATTATTACAAATGTGGGTTCATAAATATAATTTGGTGATTATTCATCCTGTAATTGCATCAAGGGGATTTTTCACTAGATCTCAAAGTCTAAGCCTCATTTGGTGTTTCAAAAATGTGCATTACAGGTCGGGCACAACAAGATGATAAGGGAAAATGGAATTGTGAAGTGATATTTATATGCTTGCATGGGTTATTAGGCTATCATAATATTCTTTTATATTTGAATACTTGTTATGTATTCATGTGTTGTACAGAGATTTTGTGAAAAAAGTTGTTAGTAATTTTTGTAATATAGCTTTTGTAGATTATGGGGACCAAATGTGTAAATTATATTCCTTGATATATGGAAACATATGTTTATATGTAAATGTGATCTTGGGGTGTTACAAGTTTGATATCAGAGTCTGAGTTTAAGGGATTTAGGTATCCAATATGATGGCTAGACTTAAATTGTATTATTTGCATATTAAGGGTCCTTGACATATGTAGAACATTTAGAATAAATATGATGGGTTAGTAGAGGAAATGAGTAAGTTAAGGAATACTCTCGAAATAAATCCAAACACCACAGGGGGCGACATCAAAATGTTTTTAACATGTAAACCCCCAACATTCTCTGAAGAAAGAGATCCATTGAAGGCGATGTTCTGGTTGGGATAGATATAATCAGTATTCAGTACCAATAAGTGTTTTATATGAAGATAGAGTCAGATTTGTGTCTAGGACTTGATCTTGGTACTAGTCCATAACGATCAAAGTCGAATCGTGAGCCTATTAGTGAAGCAAATTATTTTGTCAATGCTGAAGTCAAATGCACTTTACTGGTGGAACGTTGAATGACTAGTAAGACCCAACGTTTTGCAAACAATGTCCTAAATGAAATTTGTTGATCATTCAGGAAGCAATTCTGTCCGAAAGCACTGTTACAAAACTGGAAGAAGAATTCTTAAAGTTAGAACAAACTAATCAGACGGTAAGAGAGTATAATGATAAATTTACTGAACACTCCTGAAACGCCGTTGTTGAGGGTTTGAAAAACAATAAGAGGCAACTAGGAGATTGGTTTACCTCTTACCAGATAAAAAGACAATAAGATATAAGTATCTCTGAAGAATAAAAAAAAAACAAATATTCTAAATGGTCTTATCCCTTGATGAATTAGACATAAAAGATTGATAACATTACTTTTTGAAAACTTTTTCCCTTTTCCAAAGTCCCCCATGGCTATAACGCATTATTTTGAAGTTTACCTAATTGACCTTATTTCGTTAGAAAATATTGTATCACTTTCTAAACTCGCCATAACATCGTTATTAACAAGTATTTTTAATATAGTTGATGTTTTATATTTTTCAGGATTTTTATCTGTAAAGATACTGATATTTTAATAAAGCCACAATAATTAGGAACAAACAAACAGCTTTTCCGCTATGATAATAATGTATCATCTTTGGTTTCATAGGAGTTACACTTTGACCCGACCAAATTTGTTTTGAACCGAATCATGCCGTATGGTTCTCTAAATGTATCGGTTTTTTGTTGGGATAAGCCGTAGCCGGTTATAAAATCTAACCAACTTCTCTTGTGTCCAATACTTCGTATATTAAAACAGAAAGATGTTGGGCTACCTGTAGGCCCAAACCTTTTTTTCCCTAAAAAATTCATAAAAGCTGCAAATACATAAATGTTTATGTAATTATATATAAATAATCATACTAATATAGTAAAAGATTGTGTGAGAAGTAAGTTATGGTGAGAAATTTAAGAATAAATCTGAACCCTTGATTATTTTTAATTTCATGTCCACCTATGAATTGCCCTTTATAAGAAAATTGATCTGATACATCTCGATGCACCTCATTAATGTTTACATCAATCAAGATTGATCTAAAGATGAAGATATTTTTGGGGTCTAAATTGATCGGACTATTTATGTGTTTATAAATACATATTTTTTTTATATATATAATACATTTGGTTCAAAATCTCATTTCATTTTATTTTAGTATCGGGCTTTAAATTTCAAAATTGGGCTAATATTTATAAATCTTTTGATTTTTGATCGTTTAATATTATAAATTATTTTAACAATAAAATATTAGCATTTTTAGAGACTAGAAGGATACTCGCATAATGCACCGAGATAGATTTCAATTTTATTGTTTCGTTTTTTTTGTCTTAGTCGATGTTATGATACGATTTTAAGTGGTTTTCAGAAAGCGATAATGTTTTCATTTTTGAATAAAATATAAATATGAATATATCATAAAAAATTAAAAAAAATTGATATTAGTACCAAACTTAACTATTTAAAATTTCTCGTTTTTTGTGTATTTCTTTAATTTTTTTTTTGGTTTAATAATATAGTTTTTTAAATAAATATAATAATTAAGTATTTTGTTAGAACTCAATGATTATTCTAATTATATTTTAGTTTTTTTGTATTTAAAATGAAATATTTATCTTTTATTTGATTATGTTTATCTGAAGTTAGTTACACGAATTCAAACATAAAGCTTTAATAAGTTGTACTTACGCATAATTTACTTGTAATCTTGAATTTTAAGTAATATGCATCAATAAACAGTACTTCATGCATAAAATGATTTTTAAAAGTTTTTATCAAATGTTTTATAATATGGGATAGATTATTATATATTAGATATTGAGTTTATTTGATATTAAAATTTAATTTACCAATTTAGGTTATTTGAATTCAAGCATCACATCTTTAAATTATCAATCACCACTTTCTAAGTATGTATGATGCATGTACCATGAAGTATGGTCAATTTGTTGGTTGTTACATATACTTTTAAGCTATATATTTTGAATTAATTTTTTGATTCATAATTTAAACTTTAAAACTCATAATTAACTTAAACCAATCACTATAACAAAATTGGGTTTGTAGGACACTCCCCAAGTTTTAAGCGTCATAATATACCTCTTTATAAGACTTAATTTATAGGACCAAAAAAATAAAGTGTCATATCTAAAAGTGTTGTAATAAGTTTATATGACGTTTTTTGATGTCCTAATTAGTTTTGTAGGACTCTTTTAATATAAAACGTCCCATTAGCAACTTTATAGGACATTATTTGAAAAAACTATCCTATAAAATCAAGTGTCTTATAAAAAAATGAGTGTATAGGACACTTTCTCAAAAGTGTCATATGAAGTTGCTAATGTTACGTTTTGTATTAAAAATGTCCTAAAAAACCTGTTAAGACGCTCAAAAGCGTCAAATAAACTTATTACAACACCATTAGATATGACGCTTTATATTTTGATCATATAAATTAAGTCCTATAAAACGGTCTATTGGGATGTTTAGAGATTGGAAGTGTCTTATAAACTCAATTTTGTTGTAATAATTAAAAGAGACGATATTTTGTAGTTCTGTTTAACGGGTATAGACACTTCATTTCAAACTGTCATTACGGTTTGATCAGTAAATACAGATTTAAACCACTTAAACTAAACCATGAACACCCCTAATTCTATCCACTTTTCTATTTATTAAGCAATATTTGTTTTATTAACAATTAACAATTAAAAATTAACAATTAACAATTAATATACGTTAATTAAAATCCAAAACTTATAAAAATACTTGTTTTATGGTAATAAAATCTCACCATGTGATGATTGATGGTTATCGATGGGATTTGGACCCAAAATTTATGACACATAAATTTTCAAAATAATTTGTTACCATCAAAGAATTTATAGAGTAGGGGCAAGAAATCAAGATTCGTCACGCAAAGCTTTATAAACGGTAATCAAACTTACTTCGTGTATTCTTCACAAACACATACACATAGTTTACAAACAACGTAAGTCAAGGTTTTTTATGGTACGATAAAATCGGTCTATTAGAATGATTATAATTGTACTAATAAAATATTTAATAGATTTTTGTTCTTATATAACTAATAATTGTGCATTTTATATAAACTTGAAAAGTATTCGTGCAATGCAGCATGATAAATTTCGATTTTAGTGTTTAGTTTTTTATTTTTTGTCTCTATTGATATAATACGATTTTATGTAGTTTTAAGAAAATGATAATGTTTTTTTTTGAATTAAAATATCAATTTGAAGATAACATAAAAATAAATAAATCGATAATAGTATCAAATTGACTATTTAATAGTTCTAGTTTTTTTTTATTTGGTGTAACTTCTCTAATTTAATTTAGATTTAATAACAAAGTAATTTATTTTTGGTTTAATAATATAATTTTTTATAAAGATAATAATTAAACGTTTCTGTTAGAACTCAATGATTATCTTAATTATATTTTAGATTTTCTATATTTAAAATTGATGTTTATCCTGTATTTGATTATGTATATCTGCAGTTAGTTACACGAATTTAAAAATAGAGCTTTAATAAGTTGTACTTACGCAAAATTACTTGTAATCTTAAATTTTAAGTAATATGCATCAATAAACAGTACTTAATGTATAAAAAAATGGTTTTTAAGAGTTTTTGTCAAATGCTTTATAATATAGTATAGATACATCATATATGGTATGTTGTTAAGATGAAATTGGAAAACCCGATAAGTTTCATCTAATATGTTGTTAAGATGAGATCGACAAACTTAACAAAGGGTATGAGGTGACTTTGCCCAGTTACAAGACACGTCTCGAGTTCGATCTCTGCTAGTCTCAACTCCTGAGTAAGCTAAAAAAATGCCACTCATATTGGTGTCCTTGAAAACAGGTCCCGTACGAGACCGATAGGGGTTGTGATAATCAATCTTTTGCCCAAATAGTACTCAATTAAAAGATTTAATCTTATATATAATATTTCTTGAAAAGTGTTTTATGAAAGCGTGTTAAAAACCAAGTTTTATTGTAATGTTTGATTGTTTTATTATACATGCATAACAACAAAATTGAGTTTATAGGACGCAAATAAATTTTAAGTGTCCTAACAGATTGCTTTATAAGACTTAATTTATAGGAACAAAAAAAATAAGAGAAAAGTTTAGAAATACCTAACAAACTATCCCATTTTGAATGATTAAGTCCCTAAACTATTTTTTTTTTTGAATAAAAAAATCATTAAATTTTCTCTTTTTTGAATGATTAAGGGGTCGTTTACCCAAATGCTTACCCGGTAAGCGTTTACCAATAGGAGTCAATACTATAATTTATTTTGATACGTAAGATTTTACTATATCAAAACATATCGAGTACAACAATTTACTAGGTAAGCGCTTACCTGGGTAAGAGTCGACATCCTCACTTACCGGATAAGACTTTCCATCATTCTCATCACTCTTACCCGGTAAGATTTTTGGCTCTTTTCATGTTCATCCAATGAGGAAATTTATGCGTTAAACACTTACCAAGTAAGTGTTTAGTAAAAGACCCCTAAGTCCTTAAACTATTTTTTTGAACGATAAAAACATTAAATTTTCTCATTTTGAATGATCAAGTCCCTAAACTTTATTTTTGTATAAATAAACATTCGAACTTCTAAAAATTAGTTACATACATCTTTAGAAAAAAGGTATCTACAACTGACTAAATTTTTTTTAAAGTAAAAACAAACCAAAATCGGTTTCACTGTGGCCAAACCCTAGATCATTAAAACCCCTCGCATACAACGGTGTTGCTCCTTCTTGCCACTCCCCGTTGCTCTAGCGTTGCGTGTTCTCCATATCGCCAAAAGTGCTTGATTTCAGTTGTACTATTCTTTTCTCTATGGTATCCACTCTCCATTTCACGTGGAGGGTTTATGACTTCAAAATAGGACACACTATGATATTTCATATTCTTCTGAATTGAGAACACTGCCAAGTGAAGTTGCATTATTTTTATGAACTAGCCTTGAACCGTTGTTATCCATCATTTGGAGTTTGTGTTATTAGGACCTATTTGGATGAAGTGCAACAGGATACCAGCTTTACGGTATGTTTACTAGAGTGTTCCTGAAAACAAAATGGGATGCCAGATGATAGCAAAAATAACATACATAAACCGTGGCACAATAGCGGTGCAAGCGTACACTATTATTGAGTTCGCCTTCTCAAGTAACACAATGGTAGGTTCCAAAGATCGTCTTCCATAGGGACATGTCTACTAAGAATCGGAGATTTTTATGAACTTTCGGTGCAAAAGTTAGAGTTTATAAAAATGATTTGTTTTGGACAGAATATTGATATCTCAAAGTGGGCATGTGTAACAACCCACAATTTCTACATACAGATAATTCACATGATATTACTCATAACACAGAATGTAATATTGTTTACAAAATACGGACTAACAAAAACTTTCTTCAATACATTTGTGAACAACTAAATTTTATCATTTCTAAACTTTCCCCTTGCCTTTATCCTGCGAGGTATGTTGACCTACAAAACCGGTTAGTCCAACAACTGAGTGTTAGACCCAAAAGGTCTAGTGAATGTACAAATCTCAAACAAATAACTTACTTTCCAAACTAACAGTTTAGAATCAAACATGTACATATACAACATTTTATCTACAATTTGTTATAGAATCTTTTCCTCTCGCAGTTACACCGCCATTCATCTCTCTCGCGGTTACACCGCATTACATTTCTCTCGCGGTTACACCTCCATTACATCTCTCTCGCGGTTACACCGCCCTTTCATCTCTCTCGCTGTTACACCGCCATTTCATCTCTCTCGCGGTTACACCGCGATTACATCTCAACAAGTATTGGAATAATATTAAAATCAACCGGATATGAAATCCGGACAACATTGTCCGGATATCTAATCTGGACAACACATGATGTTTTGAGCGGTTTAGGGTTACCTCGATCAACACATAAGCGGTTTAGACATATCCGGACATCCCTTGGCCGATTTAAGGGAAATCAAGTTGATACTCAAGCGATTTAAAGAGAATTCGATTACCTCTTGGACGATTTAAGGAGAATCCGAACACGGCTTGAGCGGTTTAGCTCTAAACCGCATAACACTTGGGCGGTTTAAGGCTATATCGGACGATACATGAGTGGTTTAATGTGAACCTCGGTTAATACTTAAGCGATTTAAGAAGACATCCGATTACCTCTTGGGCGGTTTAGGACAAATCCGGACGTCCCTTGTCCGGTTTAGATAGAACCCGGACACTTCTTGTCCGGTTTAGGTAGAAAATCCGGATAACACATACATATATCTAAATGTGATTCATAAACAGTTATAATAACTTGAACAATACCAAAACACTCACCTTAAGATGTTGAACAGATTGAGCCTGCAATTTACTCCCTCAATTATCACTCTCAATGTTTAAAGAAAAACTTTCTAAAAGCCAACCCCTTTCTTTTTACATACACTTGCTATTTATAGCAAATGTATGGCCGCCCTTCATCAGAAGTCGGCTAACCCCAAGTTCATCACCCCCCCACTCACACACATTCCTACACATAAATATATAAGTATTATATATATATATATATACATATTATTATATATGCATATATATATATATATATATTTCAAAAATCTTAATTCAAAACTCGTAACCCGAATATTACAGCATGGATGTAAGTTTTCCCCGAGAGTAATAATATCAACTTAAATGGTTGATAAAATCAGTCATGAAATAATCCCATTTGATTTCCTCCTCTCGAAGCTATGTCGTATGGGTTGCGATTACGATTTTCTCATAAAGTTTCCACAAATGCTAACTTTCTGTAACGCTCCAGGCTCCACCTTTGCATACAATCATGTATTTCATACAACAAGAAATACAACTTTAAACATTCTGCCTCAAATATCCACATTCAGGCAATCATATAATCTCTTCATAAATTCCCTTTCCCTTAACATCTGGTTATCTGACCTGTAATGCATCATTTAAAACACCAAAAATGAGGGTTAGACCAAAAGGTCTATTGAGAATTCCCTTCTTGCCTACTATTACAGGGGTGAATAATCACCAAAGACATTTATAAACTCATATTTGTAATAATAACAAATATACAACATTTTGATATAACAAACATCTTTTGTCGCATCTAAAAGATGAGTCATTACCAATTTATCTCATCAAATAATCCATAACTCATTTAACATATTCTGATATAACTCATCGCGTCAAATAGATAAAAAAATGTTAATGAATTCAATTCTGATCTGAAGGTTAGAATTATCGCAGATGCACTGACATTTATCGCAGTTAACCTGCCAACTATCGTGGATGCTCCGCCATCTACGCAGTTAACTTGTCAATTATCATGGATCCCCTCCATCATTTGATCATATACATATTGATTTTGTTTGATGAAGACGAATCTGTAGAATTTATCAATTTAAAATAATTGTCTTGCTCATGGTATCAATTTTAGTGGACTGAAAATTGATATTTTACCTATGCGACAACCTGTCGTTAGTATATAATTAATTTTTTCATTTCTGACCTACATCAATGACTAATCATCGTATTAGATATATAATTAATGTTTTTATTTTTAACCTGTAGTGACAATATGTTGTTGCAGTAAATAAAAAATCGAAATTTTTATTTTTACCTACAACGATGATTGTCGTCTAGATCTAGCGACGATAACTGAAGCATTAGCGACGACTTTTGTTGTCGTGGAGTAGATTTGTTGCTCTTATATGCTTTTGTTCTTGGGCTCAAAACCCCTTAGGGTTGTTTGGTTCATGGATTTGGATGGAATTGAAAGGAATTGGAATGACCAAATCCATTAACCAAATTCCAAGTACAATGTTTGGTTCATGGAATAAAATTAATGGAATCCTTTCAATTCCAATCAATTCCGTCACTCACGGATTTTACATTCCATGACAATACCCTCGGATTTCAATTCTTTTCTGACAAATTCCTTTCCTAATCCAAATTCATTCAACGTTGCGTCTACCATCTCATCTAATTGATCTCTGGTTCGATCTCCATTCGTAATTTCTCCATCTATACGAGATCGATAGACAACATATGTAATCAAGGAATCGATTCAAGATAACTACCTGTCGATATCACTAGTCAAATTTCGTTATTCAAAAATCATAAAAGGTCATTGGTTGATATTTAATTCCGATTCCAAAGTTGAATTCCGTGAACCAAACAAAAAATTCCAATCCGTTAAGAATTTCATTCCAATTTCAAGCAACCAAACGCAATTACAAGGCATGGTCAAATTCCATTAAATTTCATTCCATTCCCTCAAAGTCAAATTCATTTGATGAATTCCAATTCCATTCTACAAACCAAACGCCCCCTAAAATCTCTATTTTTTGACTTTTTGGAGCAAAATTCCTTTGATTTGTAGGGATGGTAAAGGATTGCATGTTAGCAACTTAATTAGCTTAATAAGACTTACAACTTCTTTGTTAACTATATATGACTTTTGATAGTGACTTACTCATATAGAAAGCGACTTATGCAGTAAGTTTATAGGGGAGTTTTTTGCAGGAAACTAAGTTTTTTTTCAAACCTGTTCTTCCCAATTAAAAAACACGTTCATTTTATCTATGAAAAAATCATTCCAAATATAAAACTTGTCAATTTATGCCGAACGATTAATTTATACAAATAACTTTATTCACATACAATTTAACAAAAACCAAGGATAAAGAAAAGATAAAACTCAACTCTCTTGGAAGTAAGGATGGTGATTTGCCCCGACCCAATGGGGAACTCGACTCGAATGGGGATGGGGATTCCCCGCTTTAATGTGTCTCAGGGCCATGGATGTTCGGTAGACATTGTTGATCCTCTCTCTCAGTGATTTGATGATAATCCATTTTTCCTTTCGATGTATTTTTTGTGTTTCTGTACTTTAAGTTCCAGCGATCAATACACTGAGCATGTTCAGTGATTGCTGAAGAACTCGCATTGTAATTCATTCAGAGACAACGAT
>NC_037532.1:32267269-32269477 GCF_001531365.2 Cynara cardunculus var. scolymus
ATGGTTATGAAATTGTTTCATATAATATTTAATGAAATTTTAATGAAACTGTTTCATGTATTTCTCTAAAATTAAAATAATAAAGATGATAATATTCATGATTAACACCCTCCACAATAAAAATGGTTAATCAACCTCTCATAATTACAAAAAAATGAACAAAACGAAAAATTATAATCGGTTGAATGAGGTTTTCACGGTTTTTATAAATTGAATGGTTTTTATTTGAACGCTACCGTGTGTGTATA
This sequence comes from Cynara cardunculus var. scolymus, assembly GCF_001531365.2. Classification (NCBI taxonomy): domain Eukaryota; kingdom Viridiplantae; phylum Streptophyta; class Magnoliopsida; order Asterales; family Asteraceae; genus Cynara; species Cynara cardunculus. The sequence goes on from NC_037532.1 coordinate 32,267,518, forward strand.
TATATATATATATATATATATATATATATTTTGGAAGACAAAAGTCTAGGAAACGAAAATTAATGCATGTACGGAAACCATGCAAAGTTTGAACAAGAATATTTGGGTCAAACAAAAACACTATATCCCCCATCAAAGTCTCAAGCCAATGGTCGTCCACCGATATCCAATTTGGGTATGAAATATATTTCATGTATAGAATATATTATAAGATCTACAACCAAAAAATACTTATTTTATATACGATATTTTTAACGTTTTAACAAATTTTCAGATATCGTTATATTTTTTTATAAGACATACAAATACAAACCCTTATTCTCATAAAACACTTTTTTAATTAACATCATAAAAAAATTGAACAGAATCCTACAGATTATCGTAACACTTTTATATAAAACATACAACTGTTTATTTCTATAAACTTAAGTCATATAAAACAGTTTATATTAAGACATTAAAACATTTTTAACATTCTATATATAATCCTAATTTTTTTTATAATGTCTTTACCATCAAAATCATTTTTTTAAACATCAAAACCCTAAAAAGACAAAGTAAATATATGACATAAAACCACAAATGTGGTGTCTGATTGGTTTGAGCTTGACTCCAAAGGTCAAAAGTATCAGGAGGTCCCAGGTTCAAATCCAAGGAGGAATAAAAATCCTTTTGTGGCCACGGAGGTTCAAATGCGGTGACTCTGGGCTATCTGCAAAGCAGGTGGTCGTCCTGTGATTAGTCGGCTCGCATAGCGGGTTGGTTATTGTATAACCCTTGACATTTGTGCAACCAATACAACTCAATCTCAACCGTCCATTTCATTTGATTAATATGTGATTTCATAAAGTTTTGATTGTTTCCTAATATAAAATATTGATTATAATTAATGAACCATATTCATCTTTCATAAATATTCAAATCATAATAAATGAACTATTATCATTTCCATAAATATCTCAATTTATTGGGTTGAATTGACTGTACAAATGCGACGGGTTGTATTTGAAACAAACTATATATAAAGATCATATGGCTTTGTTGGCAAAATGATGAGACGACTTTGTCCAAATACATTAGAGATCATATGTTCGATATTATGAGCCGAAAAATGTCCCACCACATTTATGTCTTTAGAAAGAGGTTTTTAGCGAAATATCTAATGAATCCCTCCCCATGAATCTATTACCATCAAAATCCTATGAAAAGAGTACATTTCCGGTTCACAGGTTGAAGCTTGAAATGCATCAGGAAAAAGCTCATGTTTTCACTTTAATATTGAAGCAAGTGCTTACATGATTTGCTGATGATTGACACCTGTCTAAAGTTTCTTGATTTGGGTGTCTTTCCCTGAATCCACCCAATCAACAGTAACCCTAAAATTATATCTTCCCCATTAAACAAGAATCTTACTGGTCTAAATCATGAAACCACTTTCACGTGGGCTTTTGTTAATTACAAAGTTTTCCTAACTTTTATACGTAATAATCAAGACTTAGGGTTCCTAAAACGAACCCAATTTGCATATATAAATATTGGTGTATATTGGAAAACCGTGTAAGGAGCGTCTGTAATTGGCGGAGATCGATGAAGGCGTGCCAAGACTCAACTTGATTGGGGGATGCTCATAATTCTCCCATGAAGCAATCATAATTACCATCGCTTACTCATTTTAATTCGTAATCATTAATATTCAAGGTTCGCTGCTTTTTGCGAATATGATTTCATGTTGGTACTGTTCATCGCCATAAGTTAGACATTTGATAGATATACAAGTCATTAGATCGTAATTAAAATCATGGGGTATTTATCGTTTCTAAAATGTGTATACATACATATATATATATATATATATATATATATATATATATGGTGGAGGTTCAAACGAGAACCCCTGTGATTTACGAGAATGCGAGAACAACCCAATAACCTCAAACTTTTTTAATTAATAAATTAACTT
>NC_037532.1:32271522-32282198 GCF_001531365.2 Cynara cardunculus var. scolymus
TATATATATATATATATATATATATATATATATATATATATATATATATATATATATATATATATCTAAAACAAACTCTATTAGTTATCATAAAAGATAAGTAAACTGACAATTGAATAATTTATTACTTGTTTTAAAGGTAAGATAATAGCATCAAGGAAACAAGAAAGTTCAAAATTCGATAGTTAATTGGACGATACCATTGATAGCTATGCTCCATGGAATTATGGTAACTAGGGTTGAGCATGGGTCGGATCGAACCATAAACCGACAAAACCGATCGGGTATTGGATTATAATATCATGCCCCATAATATGAAGTTCGGGTTTTTCGGATAATTCGGGTTGGGTCGGGTTTTGCACAGGCCTAATGGTAACTGTTTGATGTTACAAAATTCAATACTTTGTTATAAAATATAAATAATATTGTTTGATAGAATAAAACATCCATCAAGGTTAGAATCAGAATCTATTTTGTAAGGCTTTTCAATGTCGGTTCATGATTTATTGCATCTCAAGATGGTCCTTATATTCAGTGTTTGTACACGCCTTTGTTATTTTAACATGTCATGTATTTTGATTTGATGCCGATTGGTAATTTAAATTGAATATTATCTGTTGTTACTTTGTGTACTTAGAGACCATTAGTCCAAGAAGAATTGTCTCCAAAGTTAATACCGTTGGAAATAACAAAGGTGTTGTTGACTCAAACAGCATTTCAAAACTAAAAACATATAGAAGTCTGATTAATATAAAGCATAAAACATTTTCAAACCATACCAGTTTTACAACTAATTTTGTTGCTAAGACTTAATAGGGTTTTTTTTGTTTTCTTAAAGACACCAACAGATATATTGATAATAGCAAATTAACAATGACATAACTTTATAATAATACTGTTAGATCCCATAGTGCAAAATGTAAAAAGTAATAAAAAACAATAAGTGATGAAGAACCAGAAGATCGATGAATATAATTTAGTTATTCATAACTAGATTATAAGTGTTATTGAGATATCTGTGATCAACAAATACATATTCACATCAAGTAAAGATAAAATAAAATATGAGATGATATTGCATGCACATATTTGAAATGCTAATAGTTCCTTTCTTTTAAGTTTTGTTAATCCAACTAGACTAAATATGTCGCACCATATTTTTTCCTACCACGGTGACTGCATACTATTAATTAAATATTGAATAGACGATCATAAACATACATTTTGTAGGGGAAGATTTTCAGCATACTTATATAACATGAACAGCTAAAATTGAAATTCATGTGACACGGTAGGAAACACATAGGGTTAACAAATGTTGAAACCTTACGAAAAAACAAAGGAGTAAGCATCAAACTATCGGCTTTGGTTCAGTGAACCATGTGAACCAAACTTTCACCTTCGATCGTTTTCAACTGACCTTCACTGACTATTTCTATTCATTATGACTGAAAACTTAATACATTCATGCATATGAAAGTGATTGAAGGTATAAAGGGTTCCTGAAAGTGAAAATAAAAGTAAGGATTAAGGTTGATGAATGTAGTTAAAAGTTTGTGTTTTTAGTCAACAATATATTGAAGGTAATTGAAGGTCCACAATCTTTTTAGCCGTACTCAACTCAACCCATAATTCAAAAATATTCTCACCATAACTTTTAACCGTTAAATTGTGTTCGACTTATCAGCTAAGTAATCATGTTTTACAATAAGCTTTTGGTTATCAGAAGTAACGATAGAAAAACAAAATTGATGTTGGTTTAATCCAAGCGATGTTGCGGATCGGGTTGATGAGTTTCAAGATGTACATCTTTCTTTCATGAACTTGCACAAGCATTGTTGCTTAGGATCTTCCCGAGAGAGGAATGTTACATTTTTTTAATTTTGTTTTTATAAAACAAAAAGAAAATAATAAAACAAAGGTCATTGCAAGTTAAAAAGGCAATGAAAATGCGACTTTTATGGTTTAATGTGTATTATTATAATTTCCACTTTAGGAACAGTAAATCCAAGACTCTTATCCCAAGTCCCCACGTGTCAGCCAACCATATGATGATATTAGGTTTCACAAGGTAACTAACAATTCTTTATCGAAATTTTATGTGAAATTTTGTATATTGATTTACTTTTTTGTATTTATTTGTTTTTAATAACCATAAGTATTCAGGTAATTTTACGTGTATCGACTAATCTCTTGGACGATCATAAATTATTTGGAGTAATCGTTTGTGAATTTCCATAGCCACAATGACTAGGTAATACATGTAGGAATTCAAACCCAAGAAAGATGAGATCAACGACCCAAGTGATTAGGTATTTCATTTAATAACATTTAGAATATATTTATAATTCAAAAATCTGAAACATCTCAAAATAATATAGAAATAGAAAATTAAAGTATGTATGATTGAAAAATACACGATTTTAAACATGAATAAGGAGTTGTTATTTACACCCTCCTACGAATGAAGATTCACTTAGAAAGTCAAAAAGTTACGAAAAGCAACATCAAATCACATAGAAATTGGAAAAGACATCATTTCATACATACTCTCTCTTTCTTCATATTAATATCCTCTTCAAATGCTTACTCGGGTAAACGCTTACCAAGTTATATTATATTACCTGATGAATATGGCAATGATCAAGAATCTTACCCGGTAAGAGTAAGGCAAAAACCGAGAGTCTTACCCAGTAAGTGAGGACAATAACTCTTACCACGGTCAACTTTTTCCGGCTAGATTGTTGCATAGAATACCGTTTTTGTTGCCTAAAATCTTACCTAGTAAGTAAATGATAGTATTGAATTTTTTCGTTAAGTACTTACCAGATAAATGTTTAGTAAACGGCCCCTTACTCTCTATTAATTTATCTATCTTATTAACTTTTAAATATTTATGCATTACTTTAAGGGTAAGCATGAACTAAACGTATATTTTAAGACAAAAATAAATATAGATATTTATCTCGAAACGAGTCGGACAATAATTGATAGTAATTTAATTTAAACTATTGCTCATAGCTATCTTATATATAATACAATAGAAAAAGTTGCTAAATACATTCGTGAAGAATGGAATATTAGTAAATGAATATACATACTTTAAGCATATATTTGTGGCATTTTTAAGGTTGTGTCACACACTGAGTTGATAATAACCGAATTTATAAATAAAAAATTAAATTTAAAAACAAGAAAAAAAGAATCTTTATCAATTTTTTTAAATGAATAAATTGATCTCATGAATAAATTCCAGCAAATGATCTTCTTTCCCACTTCATTACAGTTTTTTTGTGTTTTTGCCTTTAAGTAGCTTTTAGACCTTTGCTTAACCAGTCATTAAGATCTAAACCCCATCTCTCTCTCTCTCTCTCTCTTAAACATCAAGAAACCTAAGCCAAAAAAGCAAGAAATTGGGAGATGGGAAGAGGGAAGATCGCAATCAGGAGGATTGACAACTCAACCAGTAGGCAAGTGACCTTCTCCAAGAGAAGAAATGGCTTATTGAAGAAAGCCAAAGAGTTAGCCATCTTATGTGATGCTGATGTTGGAGTCATCATCTTCTCCAGCACCAATAAGCTCTATGAATTCTCAAGCACCAGGTTTTAGTTTCTTTAATTAACATCAGATTAAGCATTTTACTCTTTGTTTTTTCTTTGTAAAACATTACTCTGTGTAATTCACGTGCACATACATACATACATACATATGTATGTGTGTGTGTGTGTGTGTATATGTATAATTGATGTTGTTATCGATGGTTAAATTTGCATATATGATCATGTAAAAGGACTGTCTTTTGCTAATTAATTAAGAAGGTGTTTCACTTTTTCTAATAATTCAGCATGAAATCAGTGGTTCAACGCTACAATAGATCAAAAGAAGAAATCAATCAACTGGTGAATCCGATGTCAGATGTCAAGGTATGTACAATGCCTCTCTTGCTACTTCGATCGATCTGTAAACGAGTGAGAAAAGGGTGAATGTTTAATTGAATCAGCAACGGAGAAAAGGGGTTTATGTATCTGCTAATTACTTGTTGAAGATGAATGAAGAGAAAACCCTAATCTTGGATAACTGAAAAAAAGGATATATATATACCACCCTTCGGAGCCCCCATCGCACCAAATCTCCGTATACAATAATAGCTAAAAGCAATTAAAGCGCGCTTAATAAACACCACATGATATATACATATATATATATACACACACACGCACACGCACACACACACATACATCCATGAAATCCATCCGGGACAAGAAAAACGAACTATTTTTCAATGGAATTATATGATCTTAAGGTCTTGTGTATATTTGGTCTCTGATCTTTGCAGCACCATGTGCCTTCTACAGAAAAGTTCTTGGCTTTCTTGAACTAATTAACCCCAATATATTCATTATATATAGAATATTAAAAATATCTAAACCAAGATGCAAGTGAATGATCCACGGTATACAAGCATTTAATAGTTTCCTTGGCTATGACTACGAGATTAAAATGACATACAAATTTGATGGTGGTTTTTGATTCCTAATTGCCTTTTACTTGTATGAAGTTCTCTGATTTTATCGGTGCTTTGCATTGCTGATCTTTTAAAAATGTACTACATATATACCTATAAAAGTGTCTCATGCATAGTTAAATACTGCTGAGTATGGTACGATCTTAGCACTCGTATGACTACATTTGACACAATAAACCAAACCAATGCAATATGTAAGTCCCACCGCCCAGAGTTGGGGTCTGTGGGTGGGATGTACATAGACCTGAGATCAAATTTAGAGGTTAAAACAACTATTTCCGCAAAGACCCCAACATGTGCAAAATGTGCAAAAGAAAGGCTAAAAATGTCGCGGAGAAGGAAAAGAAATTAAAAAGAACGTGAAAATATGAAAGGTGGTGCTAAAAGTCGGAAACGAGTTAGTAAGCAACAACAATCAAACAACAAACAAAACATTCTAACACATTTAGAACAGGTATACTAATACATAATCTAACCTAGGACCAAGAAGATCTAACTACGTTTTACACGATGACGTTAATTTATAAACATGAATTGCATACTTATCCTACACGATATGCATATATACCGTGTCAGCCAAGGAAACAAGCTTCAATCCGTCGATTATTGACACTTTGCGAAGAATGTTCATAGGATTGTAAAAGGTACAGGTGAAAATGCAGAGAATCTTGTGACTGGGAAGTTCTCATTATCTAGACATATAGTTCCATTGAATGGTAGTTTGTTTGTCTTGCTTCTGAAGCATTTTCATGGAGAATTAGGAATCACAAATATTATAAGAACAAATATATTCAATAAATATATATATATATATATATATAGAGAGAGAGAGAGAGAGAGAGAGATCTTGAAAACTTAATATCCTCATTATGCACTTGATGGTAACTGAAATCCAAGGGCAAAGGGGACGATGTGAAATGGGAAACTAAATAATATATGACCACAAAATATATATGTACATTAACTTCAAAAAGAGTTATTTCTATCCAGAGAAGAAGGGTTTAAACAAGAACAATAACCAAAGAACATGAAAACGGTCAAATCACGTGCAAAATCACATGTACGGGCGATGTGCCCGTGAATTACATGTGATTTTAATGATTTTAGTATAAAATCACATGTGATTCTAATGTAAAATCACATGTGATTAGACGAGTTCTCTTATTTTCTTATTTGGTTATTGTTCTTATATGAATCTGCATTTATTTATATATATATATATATATATATATATGTATGTATGTATGTATGTATGTATGTATGTATGTATGTATGTATGTATATATGTATGTATGTTGAACGTAGCATTTGTTGTTAAGTATGCTCATCATTTTTTTGTTTTACCCATACAATTGATCAACCTATGATTCAATGGCGCGATTGCTAGCTTTGGCAAATGGAGGCAGGATTATTGAAGCAACAGTTGCAGAACCTGCATGAAACTCATCGGTAAGTCTTACTAAGTTGATTAATTACTTCCTAAATACAAGTTCCTTTCTTTTGACAAACCCAATAACTCGTACAAACTTACAATCAGTTTTCACGACACATGTGAAAATACAGTGTTGCTTCATATATGAGACTGTTAAATTTTGTTTTTCTCCGCACACAAAGCAGTCAGGAACGTTTGAGATATGAAACAACAATGTATAACATACACATTATTTAAAACATGTGAAACAACACATAAAAACTATTTTTTAAGTTTGTATCGGGTCCGTAAATGATTATGCGCCTATGTACATAATCAATAGCCGATTAAACTGGACTAAAAGAACGAAAATCCTCTACGTACATTAAAACAAGGAAACCAATCTTGCACGCGGGGATACTGTGTACAATTCGTGATGCTTAACTAACTGCACGCGTGCTTGCGTTAAGATTAGGCAACTGATGGGAGAAGAACTCTGTGGTTTGGGACTTGAAGACCTGCAAAAACTGGAAAACCAGTTGTCATTAAGCCTACAAGTTATTCGCATGAAGAAGGTAATTAGTTTCAAAATACGCTTTACATATTTACGCCTTTACATAAACTCGGGCTAAAATGGGAATGTGGTTGTTCAATATCCCTAAAATAATGGGCAAGAATTACATTTCTCGACAAATTTTGGAAATTGAAACCCGTTTTCATTTCCATTCTTCAACATTTCCATCCACATTCTCGTTCTTATTTTCATTTCTGAAACGAATCAAACGAACCTTTAAAAAAATCTTAAACAACACATCGAGCAATTCGATTTGCTTTTCTATAACACTTGTGTTACCTAAACCTGAACATGTATTATATATATTTCTAATGGTTTTGCATGCAGGAAGAGAGTCTAACAAATGAGATACAAGAACTCACCAGAAAGGTCTTTGTTCTTACCCTCTTTTCCCCTCAAATGTCATCTAACCCTACAATAAAATGGGCTTTTTTAGGATGTTCAAACAGTTTTTGGTCGTCTTAATGGAGTACTCGATATAACTTTTAGTACCAACAATTGATCGTCTTATAAAATGTGTTAAAATGAGTTGTTACTACTAAGTTAGACGACCTGAAAAGCTCTATCAATGGAGTCGGACGATCTAATCAAACATAATAAGTAAATCGTCCAATTACTTTATGTATAAAACAATTCTGAAAAATGTCTTAACAAGATCTATAGAAAGAATAGGAGGAATTTTAAAAAATATGTGGCCTATAAAAAAATGGACAATTTTTTTTCCAACTTTGTCGATAGAGCTTGTTAGGTCATCTAACTTCATTCTAACAACTTATTATAACATCATTATATAAGATGCACAGTTTTTAACCTTATAAACTTAGGGGTTGTTTGTTTACCTCTTAATAATTTCATTAAGAGACAACCTCTGAATCGCGTTAAGAGGTGAATCTTGTTTGGCAAGAAAAAAGTCTCTCTCTTAATGGTTCCAAAAGCCTCTGAATGATTTTGTATCATGAATCTCTCTTAACTATTAAGAACCCTAATTTTATTGTATACAATTGCCAAACAATTATATTTCATTTTGCATTATATCATGAGAACATCTTAATCATTTTAATCACTTAATCCTTCTGTACCAAACCATTCAGCAATTGTCAAACAGCCTCTTAAATTCCCTTTAATTCCTTCGTTAGGATGTCGAAGTACGGTGAGCATCCTAAAAGCCCATATAAAAATTCTATGCTTGACTTTGACACGTAAATAAATACGTCTTTTAATTAGTAATCAAATACCTAAACCGCCCTTTTACAAACAAAATTTATAAAACCTATAATATCTTGAAATGATTACCAAAATTGGATCATTAATTGTATCTTTTTTTTTCTAGGATTTAATTTATTAGAAACTAAAAAGAATGGGGGTTTTCCCTTTGTATAGGGGAATTTGATACATCAAGAAAACATCGAACTCTACAAGAAGGTAATCAACATTTATGAATGCCTTTAAGTGGACACAAATCTTGATTTCTTTCCTTATGAATCTAGAATTTTAATCAATACAGTTATGCAAGAAAAATAATATTTATGTCTAATAGATTTATGAGGCAAGAACATATGCAACTAACTTTGATGAGAATAACGGGTTCGAAGCGTGTAACTCTGGTGTCATCCAAGCTCATAGCCCTACCAATCTGCATCTATGTCAACCTGAGGATCAGAGTATGCTTGACATACCGTTGCGTGAAACAATTTCCAGGCAAGTACTTCTTATGAATTCAACGTTACCATTATGGCAAACATTTTAATCATCAAATGTGATTTCTCGTGTCCTAAAAGCAAGTTTTGAAGTATGTAATATTTATATGCAACAGAACGTACACATGCTGTCAAATTATAGAATCCCATTAGATTATGTACTATTTAAAATAGTCCTTTAAAAGAAAAAGGAATGCTCCAACATATATGGAAGAGACATGGTCCAAATCTAGCCCTCATGAGGAGATATTCAGGCATATAACCTTAAATGATAACTTAAGGTCATGAATTTAATTAAAAACTCATTTAAGGTTATATACCTAAACGACTTTGTGTGACTCTAAGGTAGCGTTTATTTTTTAAAAGGTGATGAAGTCCGATTTCACTTTTGATTTATAAGAAGTGATCCTGGATTCTGAAATCTTGATCATGAAGATTGTTTGTTTCTACGTCCGAAATCTGAAATCTAAATCGATCAAACTATTGAAAAAAAGATAAATAATTTTTGCTAACAAATCTCTTCCATCCCTCAAAATATGAACCATTTGATAGATGACGGATTAAGATTAAGAGATACGTTTACCACTTAAAATTTCAGAGGACATTTAGAACTTTTAAGCTCTTATTTTAGAAATAAAACAAACGTTCTTAATATTCAAACGTTTGAACGAATCAAACTTGAGGGGTATTAAGAGGTAATTTGAAAGAAAAAAAAAAAAAAAACAGGCCCTAACATATGCCCCTTCCAACGGAGATTGGATTGACACATATTGTCTGAGAGTGTCAACTCCCTAAAGTGGTAGACCTTGACTCTGCTACCATGTGAAATTATGTAAAACACTATTAAATTACTTTCCAAATAAGCATGTGAGTCAATCTAGGACCTCTTACACACATTGCTCATCCTAGGTGACTTTTGAACTCTAAACCTTCATGAAGGTTGGGATCTACGGGTAACCTAAGTATACCAATGGGTCAATCCTTCGGTTTTCTGAAATGAGTTTAATGAACCTTTTAGATGATAAATTTGGTTACGGGTTTATAATAATTGTTGTTAGGTTGTTATATACGTCGCAGGTGGAATGATTGCATGATCGATGCAGGCAAATAAACATGTATTCATGTTCAAACGTCGTCTTTTGAAAGGTGCTCCCAAATTTCTGACTTTTGATTTGTATATTTGGGCCATTATTACTTAAAAGACATGATATTAGTTGATAAGGGTACATATGCTACTCGTAGTATACCACTTCCCATGTAATTATAATTGCTTATCCTTTTGTCCCTTTTAACTTTCTGATGGTACATTTTTCGTTGTACCATGATGATTCCTTTTAATTTGTCGACAAATGTTTCATTATAACATGTATGATGTATCTTATATATTATGGCCAATTTTGTTGCATTAAATCATACATCATTGATCATTTTCATTTCTCACCCAATCATTCCTTTAATTAGGGTTGTAACCAAACCGAATGTTCAAGACATCGTTCACTAGGGAATTCGTTTACTTAATAAATGAGCGAACATGAACATGATTTTACATCGTTTAACACAAACAACAGTGTCGTTCATTCAATTATATTTGTAAATGCTCGTTTATGTTCGCTTATTTTTGTTTACGTGTGTTTACATTCATTTGTGAATGATAAAGATTTTCTTACATTTTTCATGAAAAATGGTTATGGTATTTTTTTTTTCCTTCATTTACTAAGGAATAGTTGGTGATTATGTGTAATAGTTTATAATGAAATATGGTGAACTTTTTTATGTTTTTCCTAGAGAACATCATTTTACTATAATCAACCACATATGAGTAAGTAGTTATTTTTTTATTCATTTACTATAGAACAGTTTTTAATGTAGTCAATTACATGTGATTAATGAGTATATATTTTTTTAAATTAAAGCTAGAGATATGCAGACGACTTGGTTGCGACCTAGGTTGTGACAAAAGTCGTCCACCTCTCTAATATAGTATCACATGTGATTAACAAAATGTATACTATCTCATATGATACGGGCATTCTCATGTTTTCGTGAAATGGTGATATTCTCGTTCGTATCCATCACTATAATTTAAAAAAATGTGATATATATATATATATATATATATATATATGGGGTCAGATTAGGGGCAAGAACTACCATCCGCCCCACTCCAAATCCACATTTGGTATAGTCGTATAGAAATCAACCCCCGTTACCAAGCCAGGAACCCCACGCATTAAGGCAGGTACCCACAGGTTAATTTCAATCTCGAATACACCCCCGAGGGCACTCTTGACGACGTTTAAGAGTATCTAAAATAGAGATTTTTTGAATATTTATGAATTCTTTTTCATTTAATAGTTATTTCTGAATTCTTTTTCATTTAATAGTTATGTTAAAATAGAAAGAAAAATAAAGAGATACAAGTTTAAAAATCTCCAAAATTTTGAAAATGTCTAAAACTCTATATAAGTA
>NC_037532.1:32283048-32284085 GCF_001531365.2 Cynara cardunculus var. scolymus
TGTATTTGATTATGTTTATCTGCAGTTAGTTACATGAATTCAGATATGGAGCTTTTATAAGTTGTATTTACGCACAATCTACTTGCAATCTTGAGTTTTAAGTAATATACATTAATAAACAGTACTTTACGCATACAAAGTGGTTTTTAAGAGTTTTTGTCAAATGTTTTATAATATAGTATAGATATCATTAAATAAAAAATAAAATAATTCCTTATTAAACCTAAATTAAATTGTAATAAAAAAATTGAATTAAAGAAATTACACAACAAAACAAGAACTTTTAAATGGTTAATTTAATACTAATATCGATGTATACTTTTTTAAATTCTAAGATATCTTTAAATTTATATTTTATTTAAAAACAAAAACATTATCGTTTTTTTCTTAAAATCACATAAAACCGTATTATAACATCGATAGAGGATATAATAAAACGAAACATTAAAATCAAGATGTATCTCGTTATATTATGCAAATACCCTTCTAGTAATTATTAAAATAGAGTAGTCGGTTGTTGGGTTATAATGTAATTTTTCCTTTTTAATTTTGGGAAAAGTACAATAAAAACCAATGAACTTTCTTCTTTGGAATGATTAAGTCCTTGGACTTTTTTTTGGAACAAATAAGTCATTGGACATTCCAAAACATGTTAAATAAGTTCTTAGACAATTTTTTGGAACAAATAAGTCCTTGGACATTCCAAAATATGTTAAATAAGTYCTTGGACAATTTTTGGAACAAATAAGTCCTTGGACATTCCAAAATATATTAAATAAGTCCTTGGACAATTTTTGAAACAAATAAGTCCTTGGACATTCCAAAAAATGTTAAATAACTCCTTGGACAATTTTTGGAACAAATAAGTCCTTGGACATTCCAAAAAATGTTAAATAACTCTTTGGACAATTTTTGTAACAAATAAGTCCTTGAACAATCTAAAACATGTTAAATAACTTCTTGAACTTTTATAAAACATGTTGGATACATTATTATGACTTGTACAACTAGTTAAAGTGGTAAAATAGTGAAAAAAA
>NC_037532.1:32284330-32290571 GCF_001531365.2 Cynara cardunculus var. scolymus
TTTTACTTTTTTGTTTGAAAAATCACTGACATAATATATTTTAATTTTAATTAAAATAAACTTTATCAGAAATCTTTTTTAAATGTAATTATTTTTTTGTAAATGTAAGTATTTTTTTTGTTATATTTGTTTAATTTTATAGATCTAAATACTTTTTTGTTCAAAAAATATTTAGGGGCTTAATCGTTCAAAATATGAATGTTCATTGAGTTTTTTTTTGGATTTTTTTCACTATTTTACCACTTTAACTAGTTGTACAAGTCATAAGAATGTATCCAACATGTTTTATAAAAGTTCAAGAAGTTATTTAACATGTTTTGGATTGTTCAAGGATTTATTTGTTCCAAAAATTGTCCAAGGAGTTATTTAACATTTTTTGGAATGTTCAAAGACTTATTTATTCCAAAAATTGTCCAAGGACTTATTTAACATATTTTGGAATGTTCAATGACTTATTTGTTCCAAAAAATTGTCCAATGACTTATTTAACATGTTTTGAAATGTCCAAGGACTTATTTATTTCAAAAAAAAGTCTAAGAACTTAATCATTCCAAACAAAAAAGTCCATTAGTTTTTATTGTACTTTTTCTTTAATTTTCTACTTTTAACACTCTATTTAAATAAAACTTAGCACATCTATGTCGTTTTCATTGACTAATTTTGGGCCATACATGTAAGTGCATATGCTTAAAAAAATATGATTGCTTACCAAAGCGTCATTGTCTTCGCGGTATTTTATATTTGCATTACAAGTAGATTCCAACTTTTCAGGAGATTAAGATTTTAAGTCCAACAAAAAATAATAAATGTATCTGAATTTTATGTATATTAGAAGAGTACTCGTGTAATGCAGCGAGATACATCTTAATTTTGATATTTCCTTTTATTTTGTTAACGTCGATATTATAATACGATTTTTTGTATTAATGAAAAAACGATAATGTTTTTATTTTTTGAATAAAGGGGGTGTTTAGGATTGCTTATAAAAGTTGTTTTTTAACTTATTTCAGTATGGCACCGGTGATAAGTTGTTTTCTGGTGTTTGGATAAGGAAAAAAAACTGTTTATACTGGTGCCAAACCGGTAATAAGCTATTTTTGATAAGTTAATCCTTTCTGACTTGTGAAAAACTGCTTATTACCAGTTTACAATTTTAACTATGTTTAATTAACTCCGGTTTAATACCATATAAGTTAATAAGCACTTTTACAAAAAAAAACATAAGTTGTTTTAAATAAGCAATCCCAAACACCCCCAAAGTATAAAATTTGAAGGTATTATAAAATTTTGAAAAAAAATGTATCAACTTTAATATTAAATTAAATATTTAAAAGTTCTTGTTTTTTTTCCTTAATTCAATTTTTTATTATAATTTAATTTAGATTTAATAAAGAAGTCATTTATGTTTAGTTTAATAATATAATTTTTTTATAGAGATAATAATTAAATATTTTGTTAAAACTCAATTATTTTCCTAATTATATTTTAGATTTTGTATATTTAAAATGAGATGTTTATCTTCTATTTGATTATGTTTATCGGCAGTTAGTTACACGAATTCAAATATGAAGTTTTAATAAGTTGTACTTATGCACAATTTACTTGTAATCTTGAATTTTAAGTAATATGAATCAATAAACAGTACTTCATGCATAATAAACGGTTTTTAAGAGTTTTTGTCAAATGCTTTATAATATAGTATAGATAATGCACTTATACCTACTATACACATCAAGATCAATACCTAGAGGACGTTTTGTTAGAGGTATTAAATAGTAATTGATGGGAATGGTAGTAAGATAAACTGTTTAGTTTTTTATAATATAATGGGTTCATTTACTAGATGTCCAAATTTTCATTTCAGGTTAAACTGGGGGAATGAAAAATCATTCTAACTTTCATTTTCATTTCCAAGCATGAACTAAACATTGCTTACCTTTTATATTCTTAATATATGATTTAACTTGATTTTGATATAAAAGAGTATATATAATCAAATGAGAACCACAAAAAGGTTATAAACTTGTAAAAACCGACGTAAAAATATTTTTTATATGATTTTTTTCATCAAAAACTATGATTTAAGATATTATTTCACATATGTTTGTGACTGCAAAAAAATTACATGTCAAACTTTTTTTTTTTTTGTTTCACTTGGTGAAAAAAAAAACTATATAAAAAAATATTCACGTTGTAAAAGAAATTAATGTGAAACTATCATATTATGAAACAATATCTTAAATCCTAACATTTGATGGAAAAAAAATCATTTTAAAATCGAATTTCATGGATTTGTAACATTTTTCTAGTTCTCATTTGATTTGCCCCCTATATATAGAGGCAGGTTCAAACGAAAACGTTAACTATTTAAGAAAACAAGAAAAATGTCGTTAATGTACAAAATCATATATGATTCATATATATATATATATATATATATATATATATATATATATATATATGTACAAAATCATACATGATTCACATATATATTCACGTATGAAATCATGTAGGTTCAAAAGTCGTCCGCTTCCACTTTTTTGAGTTAATGTATAATCGCATGTGATTTTGTACATTAACGATCTTTTTCTTGTTTTTTTAAATAATTAACGTTCTTGATTAAACCTTCCTCTCTTTATCTCTCTCTATATATGTATGTATGTGTATATATATACATATATAGAGAGAGAGAGATGAGCGATCAAATGCAAACCACCCATATTTGTTCAAATCGTGCAAATCACCCCCATTCATCGATTTCATTGTTTAATCTTATAAAATTGTTTCATATAATATTTTTTGATAAAGTTGTTTCATATATGGTTATGAAATTGTTTCATATAATACATAATGAAATTTTAATAAAATTGTTTCATGTATTTCTCTAAAATTAATATAATAAAGATGATAATATCCATGATTAACACCCTCCACAACAAGAATGATTAATCAACCTTTCATAATTACAAAAAAAAAATAAACAAAATAAAAAATTATGATCGATTAAATGAGGTTTGTACGGTTTGTACAAATAATACGGTTTGCAAAGTAAACCTCCTATATATATATATATATATATTCTTCAACCATGAGATGGGGTCATCCATATTCCATGATGGATGGACAAAGATTGCAGAGGCATGATAAAAAAAAACCATGGATATGGCGGTCCCCATACTCCTATTAAAATAGGTACTGGCTACCATATTCATTTCTCTATATTTTTATAACATTCTTTTATATATGACTCTAACATTTGACTTCTAATCAACTAAGGTTTCTTTATTAGTAGTTTAATGAATTTGATTAAACTCACAATCTATTGGATTATTTTGCAGTGGCTTGTTCCGTAAGTTTTTATAAGAAAATTTTATGTAGAATGTCAAATTTCTTCCTAACCTGCATCTTTCAATTAAAAAACATATTATTTCTATCTATGTATAAATAAAATATAATAAACCTGTATTAAAATTTTAGTGATATAAAATAATGTTGGATCATCGTCTTGTAGGTTGCAAGTTTGCGTCACAAATTTGAGAATTATTTCATACACGATGGACTCTTGACAGCAACATGGGAAATACAGTGTGCAGTATTGTAAATCATCTAGGTGCTCTCACGTGTTCCCCTTGGCTTCAAATGATATGGCAAGCCTTTCTTTGGGCTACTCTTTATCTAGTTTAGGGTCACCAAAATAACGTCGTCTTTCGCGGTAAGTAGCTATTGAAAGAAGTTTTATTTGCAGAACCTGATAGTAGGAGTGCTCACGAGTTGAATTGATTGGGTTGAAGACATTTGAACAACCCAACTTAATGCTTGCGGTTTGAAAAATCTTAACTCAACTCAACCCGAACCAAAGTGCAACCCAACCTAACCCGTACGGGTTGGTCGGATTGATACTTTGGTACATTAAAATGTTCTTCTAACCTATAATATGTTATTTCTTTACTCAAAATTTCTTTTTCATCATCAACCATTTGATACAACTTATCCATACTTCTTATGTATATCACATTTAGTTAATTTTCTCAATTTACATATATATGTTCACAGTTACTGAACATATATACGAATGAGTTACATAAAGATGTGAATAGATTGAAAATATGTGTATATGAAGAGCATACATGATGGTGTAATTGTCTAATGTATATATTAATAGAAATTCAACAATCATATTAAATTCAAGAAATAAAAGAATATTGGGTTCATCGGATTGAGTTGAGTTCAAATAATAGCAACCTAATATCAAACCAATACCTACGGTTTGACAATTTTACAACTCGATTAGACATCAGGTTGTTTCGAATTGAGTTATTTTGTGTTAGGTTGTGTTGGGTTGGTCGGGTTTTTGAGTATTCCTACATGATAGTGGCTTATTCTGTATTTTCTTGACTTTTTTACTTGATAATAATGTCACCTTTCAGAAAAATATAAAATAATGTTAAAATCTTTAAAATAAAAAAATTATAAATGTAATTTTCCGTACATATTTTTAATTACAAAAATATGAGAAGAAATGTTGGGATTTAAATACCAGAATATTATTTATTTATCCCATGAAAATGAAAATGAAAAATAAAAAGGCGAGCCTAGTTGGTGGTTGGTAGGACTTTATGTGCTTTTGTGCATCGCCGATCATGTCCTAGCGACGGAAAGCAAGTATGGTTCACGATTTACAAATTATGATATTAATTTAATAAATTAAAATCATGTATTTATTAAATTTATATTTATTTATTACTATAATATCATAATTATTTTCTATTTTTAAATATAAATGCCACTTTGGATTAATCAAGCTTTTAATTTTTCCAAATTACTTAGATAACCAACTCGAATCGGGTTTGATTTAACCGTTTTTGGGTTATTTATTGTTTGGATTATTCGGTTCGATAACTAAATAAACCAAATAAAGGTTCAATGGTTTTTTTTGACAATTGCCTTCGACATTTTTTTCAATACGCAAGACCCGTTGCCTTCCATTGTATTATATCTGACAATTTAATTGACATAAACGAAATATGCTACGAAAACATCTTCTCTTCAAAAAAATTTGATTAACCTGGATATCCAACCCGTTATGCAAGCCAACTAATCCCAGGACAACCACCTATTTTGCAAATAGCCCGGAGTCACCGCATTTGAACCTCCGTGGCCACAAGGAGATTTTTATTTTTTTCTTGGATTTGAAACTGAGACCTACAGATACTTTTGACATTTAAATCTAAGTTCAAACCAATCAGACACCACTCTTATGGTTTCTTCCCTTCAATTTACAATGTACATCAAACAGATAATATTATGTAGCAAGAGTATTATATAGCATCAAGATAAAAAATATAATCTTATCACTAAAATATATAAAATAATAATAATACAATGTGTAATTCGTTTTATTTGAGTGGAAATAAAAGTATAAAATAGTAATATTATGGTTATTATATTTAACCGAAATAGAAAAAGATCAACTGTTTAACTCAAAATTATTCGGTTTAATCTATTTATGACAACTTTAACCTTAAATAATAAAAAAATTCATAGTGTGTGTGTATGTATATATATGTGTGTAGAGAAAATTTCATTAAAAGTATAACATTTGAGAAGTAAATAAGTGATCATATTATTTCATTTAGTCTACATTTGTGACTTTGACCGTGAAACACCAGATAATTTCTCTCATGGATATGTGAAAGATAAAGAGATAGTTTCGTAACTTTTACAAACAGGCGGCAAACGGGTTCGTATGTGAATCCATGTGGTACACATATGAACTATATGTTAACTATTTTAACTGATTCATATATGAACCCACAAATTCATATATGAATTAGTTAATTAGTTCATATGTGAATCACACAAATTCATATGTGAATCACACAAATTCATATGTGAATCAATTAATTAGTTCATATGTGAATTACAAAGTTTCGTATGTGAATCAGTTAAAATAACTTATGTGTGAATTACACGAGTTCATATATGAGCATATAGTTCGTATGTGAATCACATACGTTCATATATGAACTCGTTTGTTGCCTATTTGTAAAAGTTATTAAACTACTATATCTATTTTTCGCATAATCGCAATCTTTGATCAGTTAAAGTCGTAATTATTGATCAGTCAAACCCGATCTTGACCATATAAAAGATCAGGATCATTTATTTCTCAAATTGTTACCAGTTCTCAAAATAATCTTTGGATATATATATATATATATATATATATATATATATATAT
>NC_037532.1:32290831-32293499 GCF_001531365.2 Cynara cardunculus var. scolymus
TTATTAAACATAAATTAAATTATAATAAAAAGGTGAATTAAAGAAAATTACACAACAAAACAAGAATCTTTAAATAGTTAATTTGATACTAATATCAATATATTTTAAAAAAAATTCTAAGAATTTTCAAATTTATATTTTATTCAAAAATAAATACATTATCATTTTTCTTAAAACCACATAAAACCGTATTATAACATCGACATAAGACAAAATAAAACGAAACATTAAAATCGAGATGTATTTCGCTGTATTGCGCGAGTACCCTTCTAGTCACTTTAACGCACATTTTGGTACCCTTTTTTTGTTTTATTTTCCTTTTAATTAACCTTGTGGGTTAGTTCAACTGGTAATAACACTTGGGTTGTTGTAGATCATCTTCAAAGGTTATTGGTTCAAGTCCTCCAAGACCACTGAGAATTTTTCTTGTTGTTCTACACGACCTCTTGGATTAGTCGAGATGTGCTTAAACTAATTCAAACATCTATGGTTAATAAAACACCCTATTTTTATGCTTTATATCCATCCATAGTGGCAGATCCAAATCAATGGGATGAGAGCACGTTGGATGAGACTTGGAGGAGGGAAACATATGACCATATGGGACTGGAGGAAAACCATGTAAGACAAGTATAAAAATAAAAAAAATTAAACTAGTCAACAAATGTTTATGATTTTTGACTAAGGACCTTTTCCCTGGTGATCCATGATCAAATAACAAGAAATATATGTTTTCACCATATTTATATATAAAAAGTAACTAGGTTCAATCTCGTGTATTACACGGGGTAATTTGAAAAAATTAAATCATGTCAGAAACTTATCTTACAGATATGAATTATCATCGAAAGTATGACGCTACTTCAAACTTGTACTCTTGAAATAACTCTGAAGTATAACTTTAAAGAATGACTCTGAAAAATGACTTTCCAGACTTGAATTTAGAAATGAAACTATATCAATAATTAGTTAAAATGAAGTTAACCCTAGAATAAAATTAAATGTGTTATTTTGAACAAATATAGACATATTTTTGGCCAAAAAAAACTCTTTTATAGCCGGCATGTTAACCAACAAAACTCGTCTTACAGAACTCATTGACAACATTAGCAAGTGATAGCTGAAAGCTGTCACGATAAGCTGAAAACACAAGCTGAAGGCTGTCAGCAATAACCTGTCAGATTAGTTTAAGGCTGTCAGTGATAAGATGTCAGCGATAAGCTGAAAGCTGAAGGCTGTCAGCAANGCAATAACCTGTCAGATTAGTTTAAGGCTGTCAGTGATAAGATGTCAGCGATAAGCTGAAAGCTGAAGGCTGTCAGCAATAACCTGTCAGATTAGCTGAAAGCTGTCAGTGATAAACTGAAAGCTGAAAGCTGTCACGATAAACTAAAAACACAAGTTGAAGGCTGTCAACAATATGCTGTCAGATTAGCCGAAGATTGTCAAGCAATAAGCTGTCAGATTAGCTGAAGAAAATTAGTCTGAACTAAATCCCGTTTAGTAGGGAAATCAATTAAACCATGATTAAAAAAAAGATACATTTTTAGAGGGGCATATGTCAACCAAATAAGCCTCTTTGAACCACTAATATAAATTATGTCTAGATACATGTTTAAACGGAAAAATAAGATAACCGACTCATCAAAAAATGACATATATCACCTAAGTTACTTATTTATTAGATGTATATATTATAATCATAAAGATAATATCACTTTCTAGTCTATTTATTATTATTTGAATCATGGCTCACCGCTAATCGATAAATTGGAGAAAAGACACGATAAATGCGGGTCCTATCTCATGTGCTTTTTTCTCCTTATAATCATTTTCTTTATGTGGAGGACCATAATATTCTTGTGGGACATATTTGAAAGCAACCCCTACTCTCCGATTATTTTTATTTATAATTTTTATCGGTCGTAAATTATTTGAGTTTTTAACGAGTTATTTGAGTTTAAGAATAACGATTTTTGAGTTTGAGTCGATCTTAAACATAAAAATAGAACTCGTTTAATTCCAAGTATTTATAATGTTGATGTTTCATTTGGCTTTTTCAAAACTCAATTATATTTCTTAAGTCGAGCTGAGTCATTCATACATACAAGTTTTCAAGTCAAACATGTTCGTATGTTCATAAATTATATGATATTAAAAACAGTTATCTAACTTTAGCTTAAGTTAATCGATTGTGAGTTCGAGCCTCATAAACAACATTAAGCTCGACAATTCAACAAATATTTGAGTTCAAACTTGATATTATTTTTTCGAGTCAAGCTCGAATAGCTTACTACTCGACTCAACTCGATTTGTTTATACCCCTAAACTCATTTTTGTGTGTATATATATAGTTAATAAAATCGAGAATAAGAACTAATATAATTTTTATTAAAAATTTAAAATTTATACTTAAACAGAATAAAAATTATAGTTATTTGCAATCACACTCATATGTAAATATGTTTAAATTGTTTTATTTTCTTTTTAAGGTATTGATAAATAATGTTTTATCGATATTATCTATATCTATATCTATATAATATTATAAAGTATTTGACAAAAACTCTTAAAAACAATTTTTTATGCATAAAGTACTATTTATTAATGCATGTTACTTAAAATTCAAGATTACAAGTATATTGTGCGTAAGTACAACTTATTAAAG
>NC_037532.1:32294104-32298121 GCF_001531365.2 Cynara cardunculus var. scolymus
ATTGAATTCTAACAGATTACTTAATTATAATCTTTATAAAAAATTATATTATAAAATCAAAAATAAATTACTTCGTTATTATCTATATTAAATTATAATAAAAAATTTGAATTAAAGAAATTGTACAAAAAAACAATTTTTAAATAGTTAATTTGATACTAATATTGATATATATTTTCGAAATTCTATGACAACTTCATATTTATATTTTATTAAAAATAAAAACATTATCATTTTCTCATAACCATATAAAAACTGTATTATAACATTTACATAGATGAAATAAAACGAAACAATAAAATCGATATATATCTTGCTACATTACTCGAATATCCTTCGAGTATTCTTTAAATTAAAAGTCCGATAACAAAAACTCATGATTTAAATACCACAAAATTCCGATTTGTTTACTATAAATTGTTTTAATCCAAAATCTTATTATATTTAAATAATTTAGATTGAAAAATAAAGATGAGAAATTTCATACCCAAACTAAATAAACATATGTTTTGGATGTTCACATAAACCACTTAGATGTTATTGCAATTTTATAATCATAGTTTATTATGTGGTTGTTTAGCTATGTGATTTGTGTATATCATGGTTAAACTATACATATGAATCAAAAGCAATATACACACAAGGAATTGCATTGCATTGGAATCATATGTTCAACATGAAAAATTGAGATCCAGATTTCGTGATCCGAGATCTAAGCTAAACGTAGATCAAAATTGATCCTAATATCCTAATTTGCTAAAGCCAAAAACTTACATGAAGGATTCAATCAAAAATCAAAACTCCTAAATATTAGTGCAGCTTCTAAATCGATTAACATAAACACATAATTAGTTCTACTGAAATACGAAAAAGGAACAAACACAGATACTATTAATTCTTCTGTACAAAAATCGATTTCCGATAACTCTTAGGCGCATTCTCGTAACACCACCTGAGAGCATCGATGTCCGTGCAGATCGTAAAACTCGCAACGGTGATTACCGTCATCAAAATTTTGTGAATAACTAACTGCATCGTACCTAAATGTCAGAGGTTTTGACGATCCATATATGCTCTTCTTGCTTTCTCGAACAACCTTGTTGATCAGTTTCCTCCACCTCCGGCTCCATAGATCGGAGCCATTGCTGTGTGTGCTTGGATCGACGCGTTCGTACTGATCGTGAAGTGGAACGCACGGCGGCGATATACAGCCGGAAAAGTAAGATGATCTCCGTTGAGGAGTGTTGCCCATTTTTTAAGGAGAGAGATAGGTTGTTTCTGTTGTTATTCTAAAGGAATTAGGAAAGTTTCAAAAAGGCAATTGGTTTTATCGAATGCTCCATTCGGGTGGGGGCAATTTGGTAATTTTATCCTTTGTTTTTTGCAGCTGACTTCCGAGCCGTCAAATATATAATGACCATAAGAGAATTTTGACTTATTTATCGATATTATCTTCACGTGTTACGGTTTTTAATCACGTATTTTAGAATTATTATTTATTGTATTTTTAATATAATTATTTTATGAAAATCTTAACCATGAAAAATAATACTTCATTTGTCAAAACTGAATGAAAATATATTTTTAAATAAATACATATTTAACAACAAATGTACTTGTGCAATGCAGCAAGATAAATTTTCATTTGAATGTTTAGTTTTTATTATTTGTCTTTATCGATATAATACGATTTTTATGTGGTTTTGAGAAATCAGTAATGTTTTTATTTTTAAATGAAATATAAATTTGAAAAAAAATCGATATTAGTATCAAATTAACTATTTAATAGTTTTCGTTGTTTTGGTAAAACTTATTTAATTCAATTTTTTATTATAATTTAATTTAGATTTAATAACAAAGTAATTTATTTTTGATTTAATAATATATTTTTATATAAATATAATAATTAAACATTATGTAAAACTCAATAATTATCTCAATTAGATTTTTGTAAAAATATTTAGCTGAAATCTTCTATTATATATTTTAGTTTAAGTTGATTATCATCACTTTAAAAAAAATAGGGATTTCATCGGTATTACTGCTAGTCGTCCCTCCTCTTCGTAGCATCATTGTTCGTTCTCTATATCCCATATCACGTTGTTGGTCCCTACCATCAATCTCCTCTTTTTGATTTGTTTTTTTATACTTTGGCCCTCCCTCTTTTAACAGATAAAAAATAAATCAAAGAGGGTGAGGGGAGCAATACCGTTGTTTGTGAGGGGTTTGAATGACATAGGGGATAAAACTGATTTATGTTTCTTTCTCACTTTAACACATTTCAAGCCGGTTACAAGTAATTTTTTCTTTCTTTCTTTTTGTTAAAACGATGTAGATAATCCATTTTTAAAAGTTCGATTAATTAATTTATTCAAAAAAGTTGTTTTTTATTAACCTGGATATCCAACCCGCTATGTGAGCCGACTAATCGCAGGGCAACTACCTGCTTTGCAGAAAGTCCGGAGTCACCGCATTTGAACCTCCGTGGCCACAAGAGGATTTTTATTCCTTCCTTGGATTTGAACCTGACACCTCCTGATACTTTTGATTTTTGAAGTCGAGCTCAAACCAATCAGGCACCACCCTTGTAGTTCAAAAAAATTGTTTAGGGATCAAAACATTTAAAATAAAAAGATTTACTAGTTTTTTTCATTCAAAAAAACAGTTTAAAGACTTAATCATTTAAATTGAAAAAGTTTAATAATTTTTTTATTTAAAAAAAAGTTCAAAAACTTAATTATTCAAAATACGATATTTTGTTGAGTTTTTTTTCAACATTTCCTATCATCTAATAAAAAAACACATCTATTATGTTTAATTCTTATAATTGAAAAATGTTAGTAATTTAAAAATCAATGGATGATAATTAATAAAAAAATAAAAAATAATATCTATATTTATTTTTTGTCATTATTATAATAAAAAAGATAACTAAATCATTTATTTCACCAATATTCTCAACATAGAACTTCCAACACTTGCCATAGAGAGAGGTAAGGTATACATGCTTTACTCTCTAAAATCTTTTTTCTCTAAGGTTTTTCGATTTCGTTAGTTTCATAATAAGTATCTGATCGTTATCGCTTGTAAAGTGGACATGCAATATGAACTGTATATGTTGTTAAAACTCGTACAATTTTAAATCTGGTTCATATAATTAGATCAAACATGGTTCATCTACATCTAGAAAACGTACACACAAATCCAGTAATGACATTTTATAGGCTTGGGAAGTTTATAAAGAGAGGATCTTGATACATATGAAAAGGTTTTAACCAACGAATAATACATAAACATAATAAAGAATAATACATAAACATAAACATAATAAATGGGCAATGTATTTCATGAATTAAATATCATGACACAGTGTCCAAACAAAATCATTCAATGATTGGCTTCACACCCGTCCATTGATCTTCACATAACATTTGCAATAATGAAATGTTGTTTTCTTCAATTTAAAGCATTTAAACCAATTCATGAAACCCTAATCCCCAAATAAACCTCAATAGGGAAGAAAAGACGGTAAAAAGCGACATAACCGGTCTAATCATCTATAATTATACACATAGCAAACAAAAGAAATATAAAAGTGACATCATAATATATATATATATATATATATATATATTAATTATATTATAAAGCATTTGATAAAAACTTTTAAAGACCATTTTTTATGCATTAAGTATTGTTTATCGATGCATATTACTTAAAATTCAAGATTAAAATTAATTGTCCATATGTACAACTTATTAAAGCTCCATGTTTGAATGTGTGTAACTAACTACAGATAAACATAATCAAATTCTGAATAAGTATCTCATTTAAATAAAAAATCTAAAATATATTTAGGATAATCATTGAATTCAAAATACTAATTATCTTTATAAAAGAATTATATTATTAAACTAAAAATAAATGACTTCATTATTAAATCTAACTTTAATTATAATAAAAAAACTGAATTACAGAAATTATACACAAA
Source organism: Cynara cardunculus var. scolymus (assembly GCF_001531365.2). Classification (NCBI taxonomy): domain Eukaryota; kingdom Viridiplantae; phylum Streptophyta; class Magnoliopsida; order Asterales; family Asteraceae; genus Cynara; species Cynara cardunculus. The sequence continues at coordinate 32,298,096 of NC_037532.1, forward strand.
AAAAAATTAATTTGATACTAAAATCG
>NC_037532.1:32300086-32320403 GCF_001531365.2 Cynara cardunculus var. scolymus
AGATATGAGATGAAAATCGGATAGAGATGAAATCGTTTAGGGATGAACGGGTTTAAGAGTTTTTAAGAGTTTTAGCCAAATGCTTTATAAGATAGTATAGATATAGATTTTTTTTATAATTTAATTTAAGTTTAATAATAAAATAATTTATTTTTGGTTTAATAATATAATATTTTATAAAAATAATAATTAAGTATTCTGTTAGAACTCAATTATTATCTTAATTATATTTTAGATTTTTTATATTTAAAATGATATGTTTATCCTTGTATTTGATTGTGTTTATCTGCAGTTAGTTACACGAATTTAGATATGAAGCTTTAATAAGTTGTATCTACGCACAATTTACTTGTAATCTTGAGTTTTGTCAAATGATTTATAATATAGAATATATTTTTTCTATATATAATTTAATTTAAGTTTAATAATAAAACAATTTATTTTTAGTTTAATATTATAAATTTTATAAAGATAATAATTAAGTATTCTGTTAGAATTTAATGATTATACTAATTATATTTTAGATTATTTATATTTAAAATGAGATGTTTATCATGTATTTGATTGTGTTTTTCTGCAATTAGTTACACGAATTCAGATATTGGATGAAATCGAATAGAGATGAACGACTTTAAGAGTTTTAGCCAAATGCTTTATAAGATAATATAGATATATATATATATATAKATATATATATATATATATTATATATATTATATGTATATATATATACACACACCAAACACTTATTATGGGGGACATGACTATGGTCTGAAAATGATTGATAAGATAAAAAAGCATGGAGAGTTTTGCCTTTACCAGAAAAAAGTCATAAATTCAGCTGCCACGTGACCAACAAACTGTTTTCACCCTCCAATCAGACCTTTTTTTCTTTGACTTTTTAGAAAACGAGTTATCGTGCCATGTAATTGCATTTTCATGTAATTCTCTAAAAAGAAAAATAATATATTGATTAACAGATATTTGTTTTATAATTAATTTGTTTAATATTTATTCGGTTCAAAAATATATCAACAAGGTTCACATTTTGAACCGAGTGTATATAAAACAAACATATTATGACACAAACATATTATAAAACAAATATATGTTAAAAACTATATTAAATTTTAGCCATAGATGAAAATAAATCATATGAAATAACATATCATACACTAGTTCTCAAAGATACCATGATTTAAAGAATTCTCAAAAAAATACCCTCTATTACATTTAATATAATTTAATTTTCTCTTTAAACATTTAATTTCCAAAATTCATAATGACGATAACAACATTTTTCTCTTCTAAACAATCATTTTCGAGGATTCTTTTAATTGATGTTATTTTACATTCAAACAACAAAAAGTTCATAAAGATGGCCAAAAATCGGTTCTAAGCTGATTCTGAATCCGTCACTTCAAAACTCAGTCAGTCTATCTCGGGCCGAGACGAGTGAGTCCCAAATAGGTCCCTTCAAAATCGGGACAACCAGTCCAATAAAAAATTCTAGGACTAATCTAAGCCTAGTTTCTGGTCTTTTGGCTTGGTTTTAGAAAATATATTTTAAGATATTTTTACACAAGAATGTTATACATGTTTTCGTAATTACGATTTTTGAAGTTTACTATTGAAATATACTTTAATTAATACCTGTAAGTATATAAAATTTTGAAAAAACTTACATTGAGATATATCAAAACTTATTTTGTTTTTGAAAACTGAGTCTATACATAACTAGTCCTGGTCCCATAATCGGTCTGGCTTTAAAATTCCACAAAATGTGTAAGTGGTCCAGACTGTCGAACCATAATCGATCCTTGCTAGTTCCAATTTATCTTATGTCAGGCCCCGATCGCAGACCGGGTCGAACTTGATTTTGTCATCTCCATTTATAAGTTTATAACTCTCTTTTACAATAAGTTCGAAAAATACCTTAATTTCATTATAATATATTCTCTTGGGCCCTTGGCCCACTTAGCATTTCTCTCATTGAGCCTCTTGAATCTTGATCATCTCGTCTTTGAATCGTTTTTGGCTTAATTAAGTTACTTCATTTTATACACCTATCTAATTAATATATTTTAGTTAATTAATTTCTTATATTAAAGGGTTGTTTGTTTACCTCTTAATAGTTTCATTAAGAGGCAACCTCTGAATCATTAAGAGGTGAATCTTGTTTGACAAAAAAAAAAAAATATGCCTCTTAATAGTTCTAAAAGCCTCTGAATGATTTTGTATCATGAATCTATCTTAACCATTAAGAGCCCTACTTTCATTGTACACAATTACCAAACAATTATATTTCATTTTGCACTATATCATGAGAGCCTCTTAATCATTCTGACGATTTAATCATTCTGCACCAAACCATTCAACAATTGTCAAACAGCCCCTAAATGTGTTCCAAGTTGTCTAACCTTTTTAGTCTTTAGGTTATCGTCATGTTGATAATAATAATAAATTACACTTATGATTACAAGTGATAAATGATATATATCGAGTATCGATTATCAATATATTATTGTTACATAAATAATAATAAAAATTAATGATTCAATCATTAGTTTACGTAGTTACTTGAATGTATATATTGTCTCTTTGTTTTAGATGTCATCATTAATTACATATTCCATGTCAATATTGTTTATATTATATCTTTATGCGAGGGATCAGCGAGAGAACTAGCTTAATAGACCAAAAAAATGATAGATTCTAATATCACATATTAATTATCTGTATATATGTTTTTGGTCTTATTGTAAAGGTACTTAGGTACACCAAACATGGCTCTCGTTATAAAAGATGAACAAAGTTATTTATGATTAAAAGTCCCACCAATAGGATATTGTCAAACACCAGATAATTATTACGTCACTGTGTTACAACATGACTAGATATAAACCTCATGACTATCAAATCAAAGAACGTTACATACATTGACCACATCACATGAAAAACACATGACATACCATGTAGTGTTGATCTCATAGTAGGTACGTCAAATACACAAATTCACTAACTTATACACATATATGTATCACATATGTGTCATATAGTTTCTGTATACGACAATGTTAATCGTATTACTTCAAACTACGTCAAAAACAATATTTAGAGCATTCTTAACGATCGGGCTTTTACGTTAATTTTTTTTCTCTAAAGTGTTTGTAATTGCATAAATAAAATGGTTTTTTGTAAGAGGATTTTTGATATTCTTGTATGGCCAAAATGCTTTTTAATAATTAATAAGCTCTACTTTCACATTCTCATGTGATCAAAATGCTTTCTAATAAGATCTATTGTAAATGCTCTTAAACATAGTCTTGATTTATGAGCCGTTTATCAAATGCTTACCCAGGTAAGTACTTACTAAGTCACATTACCTTATGGAATGAATATGATAAGGACCAAGAATCTTACCTGGTAAGAGAGAGAGACAAGGACCGAGAGTCTTACCTGGTAAGTGAGGGAGACGACTCTTACCATGGTAAGCTTACTGGATAAACTGTTGCATACGATATCGTTTTGGTGGACTAAAGTCTTACCTAGTATGTAGGTGATAGTGTTAAATTTTACCGATAAACGCTTACCAGATAAGTGTTTGGTAAACAACCCCTTAAAATCATTTATATTAAGATTGTTACAATATTTATATCATGATTTAACATTTTTAATTACAAATCGTATGATAATAAGGTTTTTTTATATACTATTGACTAATATAACATTTTTGAGGAATGATACATCAAGAACATATGCTTTATCTACTAATTTTGAAGTCAAAATAATTTCTTTCACTCATTTTCCAACTGATTGATGGTAAGAGTTTATAATCAGATAAACATTAATTGGATAACACTTTCAATTATCATTTATTGTTTTACCGAATAAAATTCTCAATCTCTTTTATATTATCGGGTAAGATAATTGAACTGATAAATGCTCAGTAACTAAGGGGGTGATTGAGATTGCCTATTTGAAATAACCTATATTTTTTATAAAAGTTCTTATCAACTTATCATAGGTTAGAATGATTTAATTTCATTAAAAATTTCTTATTACCGGTTTAACACCGATATAAACTGTTTATCTACACATTAAAAAATACTTATTACGGTATCCCATCGAAATAATTCAATAATTTATTTTTACAGGAATCTCGAACACCCGTGAATGTTTGTTTAGTAAAGGGAATGACTCAATTTGACCGTTGCGTATTTTATAGAACTTCTAATTTGACCCGCAATTGAAACACAAAAGATGAAGGAAGACCAACTGAATTCGTGGCAACACCCTGGCTGGCCATGGCGACACTTGTTCATACCCTACGCTCTTCAACCCCTAAATCTCGTCTCTCTTCCATCCACCTATCCTTCCGTCGCCGATCCCCTGCCGTTGCCTCCTTTTCCGACCAAGTACCGTCGTCAATTTCAACCACAATCAAAGACAATCCTCTCTTAAAGGACTTCAAGTTCCCTCCGTTTGATGTTATCGATGCTTCACATGTGCGCCCTGGGATGCGTGCCTTGCTAAAGAAGCTAGTAAGTGTTTTTGTGATTAGTGTTTACTGATTCTGGTTATTTATGAAATTAAGATATAAATTTGCAGGACAATGATTTGACGGAGTTAGAGAAGACGGTGGAGCCGACGTGGTTGAAGCTGTCGGAGCCGTTGGAGAGGATAATTGATAGGTTGAGTGTGGTTTGGGGAGCTGTTAATCATCTCAAGGCTGTTAAAGATACTCCTGAGCTTCGTTCTGCCATTGAAGAAATTCAGGTGTTTGTATATCGTTTTTCGTTTGGTTGATTTCTTAGTTAAAATGTATTTCACACCATGCAAAAATCAATCCAAGTTGATTGACGGGTTCCTTTGACTATGAAAGAGTAAGGGGCCGTTTACTAAACACTTACCGGGTAAGCGCTTATCAAGTCACATTACCTCATGGGATGAATATGGTAAGGACTAACCTGGTAAAAGTGAGACAAGGACCATGAGTCTTACCCGGTAAGTGAAGGCGACCGACTCTTACTATGGTAAGCGCTTACCGGGTGAATTGTTGCATGCAATGTCGTTTTGATGGACTAAAATCTTACCCGGTAAGTAATTAATAGTGTTAAATTTTACCGGTAAGCATTTACTGGGTAAGTGTTTGGTAAACGGCCCCTAACTTGAGGTTTTGATTCAGTGATGTTACTCAAACTTGTGTGCAGCCTGAGAAAATCGCATTTGGCATAAAGTTGGATCAAAGTAAACCAATTTATAATGCTTTTAAGGCTATAAAGGAATCACACGACTGGGCAACCCTAAGCAATGCTCGTAAACGCATCGTAGAATGTAAGTATCATGAAATTCATCTGTTTGATAGAGAACAATTGTTATTTTCTTATATGTATTGCTGAACTTTTATGATCTTGACCCTAAAGATTATATATATTTTTTGATTAACCTGGATATCCAACCCGCTATGCGAGCCGACTAATCCCAGGGCGACCACCTGCTTTGCAAATTGCCCGGAGTCACCGCATTTGAATCTCCGTGGCCACAAGGGGATTTTTATTCCTCCTTGGATTTAAACCTGGGACCTCCTGGTACTTTTGACCTTTGGAGCCAAGCTCAAACCAATCAGGCACCACCCTTGTGGTTATAAAGATTATATTGTAACTCTTATCTAAAGATTCAAGTTGTACTTGTGGCATCTGATTTTGGTTTAGAAGGAATAGAGATTTTCTGTATCGAAACATCATGTTTCATCTTTGTCCCACCAATCATGTACCGATACAAAAGCACTTTGTTAAATATATATTTATTCTCACTCTTCAATAAAAATGCTGATGTGTCACCACATGATTGGTGGACAAGGTGGTACATTGGGGTTTAGGGTTTAGTGTTTAGATGATTCATTGTCTATGGATCATATAAAATATTTTATTTTCTTCTTTATTCTAATTAAGTGTGGCATCTCTCTGCAACTTGTCTACACATGCAGCATCGATAAAGGAAGCTGTTCTCAGGGGTATCTCACTTGAGGCTAATGAAAGAGAGGAGTTTAATAACATTCAACAGGTGTGTTTATGCTATCCAGGGTAATCAGAACTGATTCTACTTAGGGGCCGTTTACTAAACGCTTACCCAGTAAGTACTTACCGGGTAATTTTCCTTACCAGATGAACATGGCAAGGGCCAATAATCTTACCCGGTAAGAGCGATGATAAGGATGGAGAGTCTTACCCGATAAGTGAGGGTGACGACTCTTACCTGGGTAAGCCGCAAAAGCTTACAAGGTAAATTGTTGCATTTCTGATGTACTACAATCTTACCCAATAAAATAAATTATAGTGTTAACTTCTAACATTAAGCACTTACCGGGTAAGCATTTAGGTAAATGGCCCCTTAGTTAGCTTAATTTTTATGTTTATTACCTTAAACATTTTGGTTACTGTTATTTACTTTACATAGTTGACCACATTATTCTTGAGCAAAATCATGAACCTTATATTTACTTCGATTTGAAATTTACTACAACAAAATCAAGTTTATAGGACGCCAAAAGTGTCTAGGTGTTCTAATAGACTACTTTATAGGAACATACATTTGTGTGTCTTATCTAAAAGTGTTATAATAAGTTTATAGGTCGCTTTTAGGCCTCTTAATAAGCTTTTTAGGACATTTTGAAACACAGTGTCTTATTAAAGTGTCCTATAAACACATCTTTTTATAGGACACTTCTTTTATGAGAGACTTTTTCAAATACTATCCTATAAAAAGACTAGTATGACATTTTGTTTCAAAAATATCCTACAAAAGCTTTTTAAGTCGCCCAAAAGTGTCATTTAAACTTATTACAACACCTTTAGATAGGACAAACAAGTGTTTGGTCCTAAATTTGAGTTCTATAAAGTAGTCTGTTAGGACACTCGGACATTTTTGGTGTCCAATAAACCGGATTTTGTTGTAGTGAAAGTGAAGCAGTTGCATGATGCTTTATTGTAGTTAACGTTAATTGTTTGACATTTATCATGACTTGGTTCCAGGAGTTGGCAAAACTTTCTAAAAAATATGGGGAAAATATCATGGATGCCACAAAGAAGTACCGAAAATTAATAACAGATAAGAAGGAAATTGAAGGATTACCTGCTACTGCTCGTGGATTTGCTGCACAAACGGCCTCGTCTGAGGTTATAATAAGAAGCCTGATTACTTGTTTTCATATGCTTCCAATTTAGTACGACGGTATCAACTTCTGCTTTATCCTTTATGACTATCCAGGGTCACGAAAATGCCACTGCAGAAAATGGGCCTTGGATGATTACATTGGATGCTCCAAGCTTTGTGTCTGTTATACAACATGCTAAGAATCGAGCTTTGCGAGAGGAAATTTATCGTGTTTATGTAACGCGTGCTTCAAGCGGAGATCTAGATAATACTCCAATTATTGACCAGATTCTGAAGCTTAGGTTGGCAAAGGCTAAGCTTCTTGGCTATAATAACTATGCAGAGGTTTAAAAAACTTGCTTTCTTTTGACATCTTACACTACAACAAAGTCTAGTTTATAGGACGCCGCGAGTGTTCAAGTGTCCTAATAGACTACTTTGTAGGACTTAAGTTTATAGGACCAAATCTAAAAGTGTTCTAATAAGTTTCTAGGACCAAATCTAAAAGTGTTCTAATAAGTTTCTAGGACACTTTTAGGAGTCTTAACAACTAACAAGCTTTTTAGGACACTTTCGAAACAAAGTGTCCTAACAGCCTTTAGACTTTCTATAGGATGCTTGTTTTATAAGAGACTTTTCAAATAGTGTCCTATGAAAGGGTTAATAGGACACATTGTTTCGAAAGTGTCTTGAACAACTTTTTAAGATGCCTAAAAGCGTCATAGAAACTTATTAGTCCTATAAAGTAGTCTATTAGGACATTCGTACAATTTTAGTGTCCTATGAACCCAATATTGTTGTAGTGTCTGCTGCAACCAAAGTAAGCTTCTTATCTGTTATATATATATTATTGGCTTCTTATTAATCATCAGTTAAGCATGGCAACCAAGATGGCTACTGTTGGTAAAGCAGAAGAGCTTCTCGAAAAGTTGAGGAGTGCTTCTTGGAATGCTGCAGTTCAAGGTAATGTACCACACATGCTTTCATAAACACACCGATGCATGGGCTGCACTAACCCTTGCTGGGTGTTTGTTGCTTAACTGAATTGGAATGCCTAAAAATACCAAAACACACTAGTATGACAATGCTCGTGTATGCTTGAAATTTTTTAGTTAATAATCTAGACCAAATCTAGTATATCTCACTCGAAAGAAGGGCATAGGAGGGGTAAGATGTATGCAGACCTTGCCTCAACCATTAGGATAGAGAGGCTGTTTTCGTGAAGACCCCAGCTTGTGAACGAAGCAAAGGTGTGTCAAACCGACAGAAATTAGGTAATAGAGCAGGTAATTGGGATTCAGGTGTGCAAATAGACAATGTAATCAGGTAACACATGTAATACAATTAGACTCGACACACGGTGCCTATTTGCCTTATCTCTACCCTCCTCTCAATACCCTTGACGTCACTCTCTTCTAAAAAATCGGCCACTCTAAGTCCTTGGGAATTTTTTTCCTCGTATACTATATAGTATATAGTATAGTTCAAAAATATCAATAAATAAAAGGGATACAGGTTTTTTTAGTTTCTAATATGAACCCCAAAAAAATTAAGCATTATATTAGGGCTCAAACATGTTTAATTAATTATATTGGAGAAGAAAATATGTGAGAAATAATTGGTGTTCCATTTTATAGTATTCCTTATTGTTTTCTTTAAAAAAAGTTATCTACTATTAAAATCTAAAACTGTTTTGCCTAGAAATCATTGATATATTCTCCATCAATCATCTCCCATCAACTCTTTTGATCCCCCTCCACATGAATTCTATTTTTGTATTAGAATATAGTAGATTTCTTGTTATTAACTAAGAAATCCCCTATCTTTGGAAAAAAATTATCAACTATATGAGACGATCCGACTTATATCTATATTTAGGATTTCAAAACTAACATTATCTTTTCATACATTATATATTGACTCCTTATTACCTAATACCGAGTGCATGAATTTTAATTACTCTCATCTATACTATATATAAAACATTTTTATGCATCAAGTACTGTTTATTGATGTATATTACTTAAAAGTACAAGATTATAAGTAAATTGTGCGTAAGTACAACTTATTAAAGCATCATTTTTGAATTTGTGTAACTAACTGCAGATAAACATAATCAAATATAAGATAAGCATATCATTTTAAATATAAAAAATCTAAAATATAATTAGGATCATCATTGAGTTATAACAAAATACTTAATTATTATCTTTATAAAAATAAATTTGTATTATTAAACCGAAAACAATTTACTCACTTATTGAATCTAAAGTAAATTATAATAAACAAATTGAATTAAACAAATTACATAAAAATGAGAACTTTTAAATCGGTAATTTGATACTAATATAGATATATTTTTCACTTTTTTATGAGATCTTCAAATTTATATTTTACTCAAACATAAAAACATTATTGTTTTCTCAAGACCACATAAAACCGGATTATAACATCAACGAAGAGAAATAATAAAACAAAACATTAAATCAAGATATATCGAGCTGCATTATGTGAGTATCATTTTAGTATCTCTAAAATAAGAATAAAATCTTAAGCTATAACCAAAATATACTTTTGATTATAAGATTGATGGTTTCTAAAAAGTTTGTTTTAACCCTAAAAAAGTTTAAAATGGTTATCAAAACATTAAAATGATGTGACATGGAAACACAACTGATTTATATTGATTTATATAAAGTGTTATTCTGAATAGTCAACCTTGTGACCCCAAATGATGGTAATCTATATGCTAAAGATATATCATGGAATATGTTTGGTTGTGGAACGGATTTACGATGCTATGTGAAAATGATATGGTAGATAATATTAATTTAGAAGTAATTATTGAATGATTTTGCGTCTGGGTATACTAAAAAAACGGTTTTGTATGAATAATTAGTATTTTTTGAATTCAATGTTATTTCTGATGATAAAAACAATTAGTTGAATTTTTTTTCGTACTTATCGAAGGCCCCTTTTCACATCTCGCCGAGGGCCTATAAAACATGAGGAACGGGGATGCCTGTGCCTCCAAGAGCTCTGTCATGTCCTCGGAAATGCCTAAAGCTTCCCTTTTCATTACAATCTTTCTAAATTTATCAATCGAGATTCACTGGTCAAATCAAGTTGCAGCTGTATCTTCACTGTTGATATCTTTTTGTAGATCTTTTTAATGCATAAGATCTTTTTTGCTCATATATATTCTAGACATGGAAGAGCTCAAAGAGTTTGTCAGAAGTCAAGGTGCTCCTGAAGCCGACGAGCTGACTCATTGGGACATTACCTTCTGGAGTGAGAGGCTACGCGAATCAAAATACGAGATACATGAGGTTCCCTTTCTCTTTATCCCACATACCAACTCCCAACATAAGTTTCGATACTTGTTTGTTATATGAGTTTAGTTCACCTTTGATCTTACAAAAGAGAAACAATAGCAAAAAGGTTATTTTAATGGTACGTGATCATACTTTAAAGTTTAATTGATAGCTAAGCAGGAAAACTATCTTTTTTGGTACGTGGTCATACGGTATAACCTTTTATGAATAATGTTTATACTCGAGTTTTTGCCTAGAGACGAGAGTGAGAATTTGGACTATCGCTCTACAAAATTCATGAAACCTTAGGCACTTGCACAATGTTCTGTATATACTATGGTAACAAAAGCAACAAAGATATTTTACTGACATAAATATAATCATCATTGTAACACCCTAGTTTCTTTATTTGATAAATCTCAATATTTAAGYCTTAAATGCAAATATTTATGAGTAATTCAAGTACTCTAGCAGCTGCTACATTTAGTGAAACATCTTAATTATAAGACTAAACAAGCTAGTGATAAGTTGTTAAGGCTAGAAATGTGTTGGCAAGTCTAGTAAGCATGATTAAACAATCTAGTGATGAGTTGTTAAGGCTAGAAGTATATTGGCAAGTCTAGTAAGCATGAATAAGAAATCTAGTGATGAGTTGTTTAGGCTAAAAAAATATGAGTTGACAAGACTATTGATTACAAAACAAAGTCTAGGAAGCATGACAAGGAGTACTAAAAGCATGAGTTGTTTAGATTCTCTTATCCTTAGAGATGAGTTGTCTAGATTCTTTTATCCTTAGATGAGTTGTCTAGATTCTCTTATCCTTATTGTCTGTATTCTCTTATCCTTAAAAAATGAGTTGTCTAGATTCTTTTATCCTTCGGCCTAGCGGTATCGTAGTCCTTGGCCTCCTAGGAGGTCAAGGGTTCAAACCTCACCAACGGTGAGGAGGGTGTGTGAGTTTATTTGTTGCATTTGCCGTATATAAATATTATATATTTAAAAAAAATGAGTTGTCAAGATTCTCTTATCTTTATAGATGAGGTGTTAAACTCTCATAAGAGTACAATCTTGAGAGCAAAAAGAACAAGTAGTCAATGCAATGAATTTATCTATAAATAAGGATTGAAGGGTCACTATTTGTGCATACCAAAAATAAGAAATCTATACATAATTAAGCTTGAAGAAAGGAATCAAAGGAAAAAGTAGGCAAAATCAAGGTGAGTACTTATGTGATTTATAAGATACATGCATGCTATATATAAAAGTATTTTATGCATTACAAGTTATGTTGGCATGCTTGTTTTACATGAAAATATTGATAACCCCCGGGTCCATAAAAGGTTGCCCTATAAGGTCCGTTTGCAAGACGCCCCTTTTTGTAATATCCTGTCCGTTGGATATTATGTTTATGCATAACATGTAAAAATTTCCATGCCTTGTGTAACACATATGATAACATGTAAATGATTTTCATGTCTTGTGTGTATACTTGTATTAGAACATGTCATCATGCATATCTTGAATATGTATGTGTATTAATATTTTCATTTGAAACAAGCATGCCAACATAACTTGTAATGCAAAAAATACCTTTATATATAGCATGCATCTCATAAATCACATAAGTACTCACCTTGATTTTGTCTACTTTTTCCTTTGATTCCTTTCTTCAAGCTTAATTATGTATATATAGAGAGATTCTTTATTTTTGGTATGCACAAATAGTGACCCTTCAATCCCTATTTATAGATAAATTCATTGCATTAACTACTTGTTCTTTTTGCTCTTATGAGAGTTTAACACCTCATCTATACAGATAAGAGAATATTGACAACTCATTTCTTAAGGATAAGAGAATCTAGACAACTCATCTAAGGATAAGAGAATCTAGACAACTCATCTCTAAGGATAAGAGAATCTAAACAACTCATGCTTCTAATACTCCTTGTCATGCTTCCTAGACTTGTCTTGTAATCAATAGTCTTGCCAACTCATATTTTTTAGCCTAAACAACTCATCACTAGATTGCTTATTCATGCTTACTAGACTTGCCAACATACTTCTAGCCTTAACAACTCATCACTAGATTGTTTAGTCTTATAATTAAGATGTTCCACTAAATGTAACAGCTATCGGAGTACTTGAATTACTCATAAATATTTGCATTTAAGGCTTAAATATTGAAATTTATCAAATAAAAAAACTAGGGTTTTATAATTCTCCCATTCTTACAAGAATTTCGTCCTCGAAATTTTACTCAAAAAGATGTGGGTACTTATTCCTCATTTTTGACTCGACCTCCCATGTTGCCTCTGATCCATGAGAATAGTCCCAATGAACTAGTACCAAAATGGTACCTCCTTGTTTTGAAGTTTCTTAACTTTATGCTCAGTGATAGCTATAGGTTCTTCTACAAAGTTGAGTTTATCATCAACTTAGATATCATCAATCCGTGCTACAACGTCTTCCTTAGCAAGGCATTTCTTTAAGTTGGATACGTGGAATGTATTGTGTATTCCCATAAGCTCTTTTGGTAATTCAAGTTGATAAGCTACCTTCCCCTATCTTTTTGTCTATCCTGTAGGGTCCAATATATCGTGGTGATTTTCCCTTTTTGCTAAAACGTAGCACTCCCTTCCATGGAGATACTTCTAGTAGTACTTTGTCATCTACTTGAAATTCAATAGGCTTCCTTCTTTTGTTAGCGTAGCTTCTCTGCTTATCTTGCACAACTTTTAAGTCTTTATTTTATTTGAATCACCTTATCTGTTGTTTGTTTGATAATTTTAGGTCCAACCAAATACTTTTTACCGACCTCCGTCCAACATACATAGGTGTTCTGCATTTTCTTCCATATAGAACTTCGAAGGGTGCAGCTTGAAAACTACTATGATAGCTATTATTATAGGCAAATTTAATATGAGGTAGATGACTATCCCAATTTCTTTTTAAGTGCATTGCACATGCTGGCAACATGTCTTCCAAGGTTTGAATAGTCCTTTCACTTTGACCATCAGTTTGAGGATGATACGTTGTACTCATTTTAATCTGTGAACCTAATTCCATCCGAAAATTTCTCCAAAAATTTGAAGTAAAACGACTATCTCGATCGGAGACAATTCATATGGGTACTCCATGCCTTGACACTATTTCATCTGTATACATTTTCGCCAATTTTGTTAATGTATATCTCTCCTTCATTGGCAGGAAATGTGTGAATTTTGTTAAACGATCAATGATTACCCACATGGCATCTGAGCCTTTCAATGTTGTTGGTAGTTTTGTCACAAAATCCATAGTGATGTCCTCTCACTTCCAAACGGGTACGGTCTTTGGTGTTCAATTTTAACTTTTAACCACGTAAGACACCTTTCAATGTAATTGGTTACTGAATTTTTCATTCCTGGCCACCAATACAAAGCTTTTAAATCTTTGTACATTTTATTGCTTCCAGGATAAATATAATACTTAATTTGTGTGTTCCATAAAAAAATATTTCTCTACATTTTCCGACTTTCGGATCCATATTCGTCCTTGAAATCTTTTAATTCCCTCATTGTCAGTTTTCAGTAGTTTGATTTGTCCAGTAATTCAAAGCTTCTTGTTTTTTCTTTCCCCTTCTGGTTGTCTTCCTTCAAGCTTCTTGTTCTTCTTCACAAATTTACTCCATTATACTTGTTGTGGCTATTCCACTGAATGCCAAATTTTAATTGGTTTAACTGGTTCCTTCTGACTCAAGGCATCTGCTACAATGTTGGCTTTCTCAGGATGATATTTGATTTCACAATCATAATCTTTTAATAATTCCATCCAATGCCTTTGCCTCATATTTAACTCTTTTTAGTCAAATAAATACTTGAGGCTCTTGTGATCTATATGTAGCACACACTTCGTACCATATAAATAATGCCTCTAGATTTTTAGGGCAAAGACTATTGCGGCCAGTTCCAAATCATGTGTCGGGTGATGTGCCTCATGGTCTTTTAATTGTCTTGATGCAAAAGCAATTACTTTATTTCTTTGCATGAGTACGCATCTCAAGCCCTGTTTGGATGCATCACTGTATACTACAAAGTCCTCAACTCCTTCTGGCAAGCTTAAAATAGGTGTGCTACTTTACTTGCTTTTCAAAGTCTGAAAGGCTTCCTATTGAGTAGATCCTTACTCAAACTTAATAGCTTTCTTTGTTAATGTTGTAAGAGGTATTGCTAATTTAGAGAAATCTTGTATAAATTTGCGATAGTATCCGGCTAGTCCAAGGAAACTCTGAATCTCTGTTGCTGATTGCGGGGTTTTCCACTTTGTTATGCACTCGATCTCGCTTTAATAGTTCTAGCGTCATATTTAGTGTTGTTCATGCTCTTTTTGACTTTTGGAATAGATGAGGATATCATCAATGAATACAATGATGAATTTATCCAGGTATGGCTTACATACCCAATTCATGAGATCCATAAACATAGCTGGGGCATTAGTTAAACCAAAAGGCATAACTAGAAATTCATAATGCCCATATCGAGTTCAAAATGCTGTCTTTGGGACATGTTCCGTCTGTACTTTTGACTGATGATGATATCCTGAGCGCAAATCTATTTTCGAGAAATAACTTGCTCCTTGCGATTGATCAAATAGGTCATCTATTCTGGGTAAGGGATATCTATTCTTGATGGTGATTTTATTTAATTCTCGATAATCAAGGCACATTCTCATGGTTCCATCTTTCTTTTTAACAAATAATATTGGCGCTCCCCATGGTGACGAGCTTGGGCGAATAAACCCTTTATCAAGCAATTCCTACAACCGACTCATAAGTTCTTGCATCTCAGGTGGTGCAAGTCTGTATGGTGCTCGGGCTAGGGTATTGCTTCTGGTGCTAAATCAATATGGAACTCGACTTGTTTATCTAGGGTAACCCGAGTAAATCATCAGGAAAAACTTCTGGATATTCACATGCGACTAGTATCTTTTCTACAGGTTTCTTTTCCTTTTTAGCATCTATTACATATGCCAAATAGGTTTCACATCCCTTATGAATACATTTCCTTGCTTTGAGAATTGAAATAAGGTTCAAGGGATTCTTTTTATGATTAATGTAGATGGTTAATACCTTACCATTCTTATTCTTGATTTTCACCATCTTCTTGTCGCAGACTATATGGGTTTGGTTTTCAGATAACCAACCCATAGCCACAACAATATCAAATGTACTAATGAGCATGGGTAAAAACTTAACGATGGAACAGTTTCCATCTATATCCATTGAGCAATCTTCATAAACCTTATCAATCTGTGTGATTCTACCATCTGCTGTTTCTATCTCAATTATTTGATCTAAATTCTTAGATGGACAATTTAAATTTATGCAGATATTTGTAGAAACCATTGACTTATTTGCTCCTGAGTCGAATAATACTTTAGCGGGCTGTTTATTAATCAGAAAAGTACCTGTCACCACGTCGGGTATTTCTTTTGTTTCTTCAACTGTGAGTTGGAATATTTTTTCTTAAGCTTTTCCAGTTTCCGTTTTACTTCCACTCATCCCTGTTATTGCTCTCCTTGGTTGCACATCTTTGAGTTTAGGGCAGTTGTTTGCAAGATGTCCAGTTGAATCACAATTGTAACAATTTCTCCTTTCAGGACAATTAATTATCATGTGACCAGGCTGACCACATCGGTAGCATACACTTGTGCCCATCATACATTCTCCAGTGTGATGCTTATTGCATTTAGGACAAGCAGGTTTATCATATGCCTTAATTCCTGGGTTTCTTAAATTGATTGCCAAAGTTCCCCCTTTCGAATTTTCTTCTCTCGCTATCTTCTTATTGTTTGGTACATAACAATCATTTTCAGCTAGAATTGCCAATTCTACCACTTCTTTGAAGGTTTTTGGTTGTGATATATTTCAAATCTGCGTAAATCTTCCTTAGGCCAAGTAGGAAACGATTCACCTTCCGAGCTTCTGTAGCGACTAGGTAAGTTGTGAATCAAGATTTTTCTATCAAAGTTTTCACATAGTCTTCTACAAATTTGCTTCCTTGTTCTAACTTTACAAATTCTTCCTCCATTATTTTCTTTCGAGTATATGAGCAATATCTTTTATAGACCAAATTCTTGAATTCTTCCATGGCATTGCGGCTGCTTCTGCCACACCTTTCATAGATTGAATAGTTTTCCACCGATAAAGGGCATTCAGTTTTAACTTGGTTGAGGCAAACCTTACTTGTTGAGCGGAGGCACACTGACATGTTTGAAAACAACTTTCCATGTCTTGTAACCGGTTCATGGCAGCTCTTGGTCCGTCTTTTCCTTCAAACGTGGATGGACTAGCATTTGTAAATGCTTTATAGTCACATTCATGAGTTTGACCATTATTTGGTTCATGCCTTGCCCGATTCTCTACTACCCCCTTCATGTTCTGAGTTTTGATTCATAGCAATTTGAATTTGAGCTATTACACTTGGTAGACTTTCCTGGATACCTCGGGCAATTTCTGTTGCTATATCAGTTCTCCCGGTAGATTCTTGTGGATTTATTCTGGATCTTTGTCTTCGTGGTTTATTATTTCCTTCACCGTTTCTAGTTATTCTTCGAGTATTCATCCTACGAAATAAAAATAAATCCATAAATGTACAACAACGCTTATTATTATTACTATATAACATATGCATCATACAAAATTTTTGGGATATTTTCTACAAAATTTAGGAAATAAGAAAATTTTCCTTTTTCTTTATCTCGATATATCATGATCATATGTCCGTGCTATAAGGCTAAACTTAGGACTTCACACTATTACTAACGAGGGTAATAACCCCTTGACATTCTTCTTGTATAACCCTCCATATAAGGATCTCCCAACAGTTCGCTAGTTAAACGAGAAATCTCTTGATGACTTCAGGCTAATTCCTTTTGGGTACGGTTAAATTGGGCCCGAGTATGATCTAATATTCAAGTTGAGCTTTCATTGTCCTTTTGTGCTTGCCTTATCTCGTTCCCCAATTGCATAATGTACACACGTTGAGCATGTACCTCTCCTTGTGCTATTGCGGTTTGATGATTACTTTCAGTTATTTTATGTAGGAGAATATTGAGATCTGCGTGGCTTAATCCTGATGGTACCATGGCTTCACTTATTAGATTAGTTCCAGATTCAGCATCCTCTGATTGCTCATTCATTACCGCCGTGGGTGGTATAAATTTTGGCGTCTCCCAAGGGAAGGATGATCGGAAACCGAGTTGATGTTCTTGACAATTTCCTTAACTTGAGTCTTCTATCACAATAACATTGCTTTGATTTAATCTGAGCACAACATGCTCATCATAAACTTCATCTTCTTGTTGGATAGGCGGAGGGGTTTGACCGAGAGGGTTTATTGGTTCATAAGTGAGGAGATCTAACAGTGGGATATTGTAAAGAAATTTTTCGGGCCAATCATTTTCGTATCCTTCGTTCATCTGAAATATATATATATAAATGAGAACACTTATAAATATATGATTTTCATATATATATATATATATATATATATATATATGTTTGTAAAAATTTGGGAAAAGTACATTCTACAATATTTCCTTGTCTAGTATCCTTACTATACTAAAATTGTGACAAGGATATACTTCTCATACAAAATTTCCCTTAACTAATTATGATAATAATCATACTCCTCGTCCAACCCTATTCCATTTTCTTTAGTCAAAGTTTTCGTGCGGGAAGCGATATTGTAGCCATACTTTATAAGATAACGATTTTAATACATATTCTCTGTCATGCACCATTCCTGTTTCATCCTAGTCTAAGTCAACTTGGGTTGCTATGCATTCTCTAAAAATTTCCTTACTTTGTGTAACTAGAAAAAGACATTTGTCTTTTTAGTCGGGAATGTTCTTGTCTTGATTTTTTAGTTCTTGGTTTAGGCGTGCATTTCTTTCTTGTAGTGTAGTTTCCATTATCCATCTTTGCAAATCTTGTTCTTCTCTAGGTATGTCTTCCTCTTCTTCATCTTTTTCTTCCCATTCTTCATCTTCTTCTATGTCATCATCAATGGGTAGATTATTTTCGACGTAGCCTATTTCAATTTCGGCTAACTCAGGGTCGAAATCTGTGTCGGAATCAACCATCTAAAAGGAGATAGAAATATGAAGTTGTTAAACTCTTATACACACTATTATAAAATTCTAATACGTAATGTTATTTTCCTTACTTTAAGTCTAAATTACCTCATCTAAGGTCTGAGTCACTTTAGAATCTAAAATCTCTCCGATAAAACAATGTTCGACTTGCATGTGTTTCGTGCAAGGCCCTCGTAGCAGGAAGAGGCAAGTGGATTGCCCTTGGAAACCTATGAAATGTTGACTTGCCTGACCAAAGAATAAGATAAAAAGAAGAGTTCCCGCCTAGGGTTACATGCCCATTAAAAACTATACCTGGAATCGAGCTAACTGTATAAGAAGAGGGGAACTTTCCTAAAAAGCCTTGTGTGAACGGAATGATTCTTCCCCCGAGGGTGACTTCGCTACAAGCAGTAGAGCAGTAAGCCTGAAAGCTTTCTAAGAGGGAATTTTCAGTTGGAGACTGGCTTTTCTTTTAGAATTTTTAGTTAGAGACTGGGTTTTTCTGCGATTACCTACGGAGTGGTACACTGAACACCAACCCAATCGAGACGAAAAAAAGAAGAGTTAGTGTGAATTACTTGACTGAAGACCCCGCTTTCTTACCCATAAGCAGATTTAGTTGCAGGTAGGAGTGAGTCTACACTGCAAAGCGGCTTCTCCGGACAAATTGAGTTGTCGTGACGAGACCTTATGAATCTGGTGACTATTGGTATGTTTAGTCAAGTCGATTCGATTCGTTCCATCCTTACTACTAAGGCTAGCTAGTTGCCCCACATACATCTAGAAGGAAAATAATTTCATATTCCTATCTCCTTTTAGACTAAGGAAAATAACATTACGTATTAGAATTTTATAATCATGTGTATAAGAGTTTAATAATTTCATNCTCCTTTTAGACTAAGGAAAATAACATTACGTATTAGAATTTTATAATCATGTGTATAAGAGTTTAATAATTTCATATTCCTATCTCCTTTTAGATGGTTGATTCCGACGCAAATTTCGATCCTGAGTTAGCCGAAATTGAAATAGAATACGTCGAAAATAATCTACCTATTGATAATGACATAGAAGAAGATGAAGAAGAGGAAGACATACCTAGAGAAGAACAAGATTTGCAAAGATGGATAATGGAAACTACACTACAAGAAAGAAATGCACGCCTAAACCAAGAACTAAAAAATCAAGACAAGAACATTCCCGACTAAGATAAAAGACAAATGTCTTTTTCTAGTTACACAAATTAATGGAAATTTTTAGAAGATGCATAGCAACCCAAGTTGACTTAGACTGGGATGAAACAGGGATGGTGGATGACAGAAAATATGTATTCAAATCGTTATCTTATAAAGTATGGCTACAATATCGTTTCCCGCGCGAAAACCTTGACTAAAGGAAACGGAATAGGGTTGGACGAGGAATATGATTACTATCATAATTAGTTAAGGGAAATTTTGTATGAAAAGTATATCCTTGTCACAATTTTAGTATAGTAAGGATACTAGACAAGGAAATATTGTAGAATGTACTTTTCCCAAATTTTTACAAATATATATATATATATATATGAAAATCATATATTTAATAGTGTTCTCATTTATATATATATATATATATATAGACTTGGGATCATGTGAGACCAGCCTGTTTTCGTGAGACCCGTGAGACMARCATTTTACACTTGAAACTTCACAGCAAAATGCTGTGAAGGTGACTTTTTAAAACCTTCA
>NC_037532.1:32320465-32324818 GCF_001531365.2 Cynara cardunculus var. scolymus
TATATATATATATATATATATATATATATATATATATATATATTTCAGATGAACGAAGGATACGAAAATGATTGGCCCGAAAAATTTCTTTACAATATCCCACTGTTAGATCTCCTCACTTGTGAACCAATAAACCCTCTCGGTCAAACCCCTCCGACTATCCAACAAGGAGATGAAGTTTATGATGAGCATGCTGTGCTTAGATTAAATCAAAGCAATGTTATTGTGATAGAAGACTCAAGTGAAGGAAATTGTCAAGAACATCAACTCAGTTTCCGATCACCCTTGCCTTGGGAGACGCCAGAATTTATACCACCATGGTGGTAATGAATGAGCAATCAGAGGATGTTGAATCTGGAACTAATCTAATAAATGAAGCCATAGTACCATTAGGATTAAGCCATGCAGATCTCAATATTCTCCTAGATAAAATAATTGAACGTAATAATCAAACCGTAATAGCACAAGGAGAGATACATGCTTAACGTGTGTACATTATGCAATTGGGGAACGGGATAAGGCAAGCACAAAGGGATGATGAAAGCTCAGCTCGAATATTAGATCATACTCGGGCCCAATTTAACCGTACCCAAAAGGAATTAGCCCGAAGTCATCAAGAGATTTCTCGTTTAACTAGCGAACTGTTGGGAGATCCTTATATGGAGGGTTATACAAAAAGAATGTCAAGGGGTTATTACCTTCGTTAGTAATAGTGTGAAGTCCTAAGTTTAGCCTTATAGCACAGACATATGATCATGATATATCGGGATAAAGAAAAAGGAAAATTTTCTTATTTCCTAAATTTTATAGATAATATCCCGAAAAATTTGTATGATGCATATGTTAGATAATAATAATAATAAGCGGCGTTGTACATTTATGGATTTATTTTTATTTCGCAGGATGAATGTAACGCCCCAACCCACACATTGCATGTAACACATATATTTCGTATCAAAGAAATACATATTCATACACATCTGGTCTCATAGTACAAGAAACTATCATGACCAAATACAAGGTCYAAAAATTCAAAATACAATCTTGTACTAATCATCAAAACTGTGCATCAAAAGCAATTCTTTAACCAAAATGCATGTAAGAAAAGCATTACATCTTTTCCTTTCCCTTACCTTCCACATGTCCTGCAATACATATTTAAAATCACAAAAACGAGGGTTACACTGAAGAGTCTAGTGAGATACCCTATTCATGCCATTGCAGGGTGAAGGATCACCAAAACTTTATAAAACAACTATTCATATATATACAATATATGAATACGCAAGAAGTTAATATCCAATCATTTTCCACTTTCATGCTAACCACGTAGCTATACAAATTTCATATTTTTGAATCAATCGGGTTCCATACAATGCCACTTTTTAAACCTTTTAATATCAAATAAGGTTTAACAAAGTTTCAGGCCAAACCTGTTCTTTTCTCCTCAATAACATCTAGTCTATGATTTCCAATTAAGAACCTTGATCTTAAATCCTTACAGATATATGTTTCCTTCGATATTGCATGTTTTTCAGAAAATGCATACTATTTGGCACAAAGTTTACAAGTTGATATGTATGATGTGAAATGATCTTTACTCACGCAAACCATGAACTCACTGAGCTTTATAAGCTGACTATAGTATGCATCTCAGGGCCAGGAAGTTCGAAGTTGGATAAGGGCAAGGGACTCGCGTAGAGAGTTACTAGATTGTTATCTTATCTTTAGTTTTTGCCTAGCAGCATTGTACTAATCTATTGTAACTTAACCTAAAATGAAGCGGGTTAGAACTTAAGTTAATTTTGGGATTCAAAGACTTCCGTTGTAAACGATTAGAACGGTGATATTTTAGCCGCCTTTTGGACTATGTATTCAGGAAATGGATTCAGGTTACATGACATTCTTAAAAAAAAAATGAGGGTGTTACACGGACATAGTTAGCACCATTGGAAATAAATATGATAAGTTGAAAGAACAGTGTGTAAGGTAAATTTTAATTACGCCTGGCCAGTGTAATTATAAAATTTACAGGTACATATCTGAACTTGAATACTTCATTATATTTGGGAATGTGAATACGTGAATATTAATATTAAAACTCTGCAGATGTCTAACCAAACCAGAAGGTCTGAAAGAATAGCTCGTCCAGAATCTGAAGAAAGGGAGGTAGAGGGAGGAGTCAGTCTCAGGGAAGGGGACGAACTGAAATACATTCTGAGCAGGAAGGATCACACTCTGGGAATGCTCAGGGAGGAACGGTACCACACCCAGAATATATAACCAGAGATGTGTTAGCAAAAGAAATGGGGAAATTACGAGAAACTTTGATATCTATTATAAGGATACCCGCTAGAGTGGAAACAGAAAGAGTAGAGGTTTATCCATCTGCTCCAATCACTCATAATAAAGAAGGAGATATTAAGACATTCTTAGCGTGTAAACCACCAACCTTCTCTGGAGAAAGAGATCCGGTGAAAGCAATGTGCTGGATCAAAGAGACGGAGTCTGTGTTTAATACCATCCGGTGCCCAGAAACAGATAAAGTGCGATTTGCTGTTTCGGTATTGAAGTCAAATGCGTTATTCTGGTGGGAAGTGGAATCATCTACCAGAACGGATGTTTTACAGTCTATGACATGGATGGAATTTGTGGATCGATTCMAGAATCAATTCTGTCCTAAAACGGCTGTGAGACAAATGGAAGAAGATTTCTTGAAGCTGGAGCAAGGAAATAGGACTGTACGGGAGTATACTGAAAAATTTATTGAATACTCTCGTTTTGCTGATCATTATGTTTCAACCGAATCAAGGAAAATAGAAAGGTTTATTTGGGGTCTGAAGCCTTCAATTAGAGAATTCGTTATTGCAATGAACCCCAATACCTTTCCATTGACAGTAGAGGCGGCTGAGGTGACTGAAAGAAACAAGAATAGACAGTCAGAAGAAAAAATTGTTGAGAAAAGGAAATGGAAAGGACCTTCGTCTTTTCGAGGACCCAAGACTGTGAGATATGACAACCGATCTGAACAAAAGAGCAGTACAAAGTTCATCAGAGTAATGATAAGATGGATCCGAGGAAATGTTATAAATATGGTGAAGAGGGTCATTTATCCAGAAATTGYCCGACCAACAAAAGGTGTTTTAATTGCAATTCTCCGGATCATATTCGACCGAATTGCCCTTTGCTAAGAAATCCGTAATTGACAATGGGAGGTAGTGCATCGAATGCTCGGGGAAGACCTACTGGGAACCAAGGTGGACAAGGAGGGGCGCGGGGACGATCCTTCCAGATGACCAAAAATGAGGCAGAAGTATTGCCGGATGTAGTAACAGGTACATTTCTCTTGAATTCAATACATGCTAAAGTGTTATTTGACTCTGGTGCAAACTTTTCGTTTGTATCACCATTTTTTGCTCAAACTGCATGTCTGAATTCTATGCTACTTGATGATAAATTAGTGGTTGACATTGCTAATAATCAAGAAACTGTTACTAGTGTGTTCAATGACTGTTTAATTGTTATCGAAAACATTGAACTCCCGATCTGATTATTTCCTATGCCAATGAAAGAATTTGACGTAGTGGTGGGTATGGACTGGATAGCAAAGTATCAGGCTAGCATTGATTGTAATAAGAAGATGATCAGAATTATTTTGCCAGACTAGAAAACAGTTATTATTTATGGTGACCGTCAGGATCATCGCATTAATGTTCTGTCAGTAATGAAAGCCCGAAAGAGTATTCAAAAGAAGTGTCATGRATATTTGGCATATGTGATTGATTTAAAGAAAGAGAAAAGAAAGGAAGAATTGATCCCAATAGTTTGTGAATATCCTGAAGTTTTTCCGGAAGATTTATCTGGGTTACCACCAGATAGAGTTATTGAATTCCGAATCGATCTTATACCAGGGACTGCACCTGTAGCTAAGGCTCTGTATCGTTTAGCTCCATCCGAATTGAAGGAATTGGCAACACAATTGAAAGATTTAACTGATAAAGGATTTATAAGGCCTAGCACTTCGCCTTGGGGGTGCTCCGGTCTTGTTTGTCAAAAAGAAGGATGGATCTATGCGAATGTGCATAGATTACCGTGAATTGAATAAGTTGACAATCATAAACAAATATCCTTTACCGAGGATTGATGACTTGTTTGATCAACTGGTGGGGGCAAGTTATTTTTCTAAAATCGATTTGAGGTCAGGATATCATCAGCTTAAAGTCAGAGAAGAAGATGTTGAGATAACAGCATTTAGGACAATGTACGGGCATCATGAATTCTTAGTTATACCTTTCGGCTTAACTAATGCGCCTGCAGCTTTTATGGACTTGATGAATAGGGTATGTAAGGAAT
>NC_037532.1:32326433-32327817 GCF_001531365.2 Cynara cardunculus var. scolymus
GGAAGATCATTTACCGTTAATAGAGTTTGCATATAACAACAGTTATCATTCTAGTATCCAAGCGACACCATATGAAGTATTATATGGACGTAAATGTCGAACGCCGTTGTGCTGGAATGAAGTGGGTGAAAAACAGCTAACAGGTCCTGAGATTGTTCAAGAAACTTCCGAAAAGATTGAACAGATCTGCGAAAGAATTAAAACAGCACAGGATCGCCAGAAAAGTTATGCAAATAATCGTCGAAAATCCATTGACTTTGATGAAGGCGATTTTGTAATGTTAAAAGTTTCGCCATGGAAAGGTGTTATCAGATTTGGGAAGAAGGGAAAGCTCAGTCCAAGGTATGTCGGGCCATTCAGAATTTGTAAGCTAATTGGGCCAGTAGCATAACAGTTAGAGCTACCAGAAGAACTGAATCGGATTCACAACACTTTTCATGTATCGAATTTGCGGAAATGTTTGGTTGATCCGAATCTAGATGTACCTTTGCCAGAGATTCAATTAGACAGCAAATTGAATTTTGTGGAAACACCAAAAGTTATAATTGACAGAAAGATCAGGGTGTTGAGAAACAAAGAGATAAGCCTGGTTAAAATACAGTGGAAATTTCACAAGGGACCGGAGGCGACATGAGAATTGGAGTCAAAGATGAGATTAGAATACCCGTGACTTTTTTATTAAAGGAATTCCGGGACGGAATTATCTTGAAGGGTGGATAATGTAATAACCGGATCCTGGTTATTACTCAAGGTAATTTATATGTGATTATTTGATTAAATGATTACGTGGTAGCATGATAGTTTAATACATGCTGGTATGAAAATTATGTGCATAATACATGCATATGTGTTTATGTGTGTGCATGCATGAAGTATGTATGCATGTATGGGTTAGTAGATATATGCATAGGTGTATATGAAGTTTTAATATGCATACACGTGGCTTGGTAAAGTAACCGACCTTCCTTGTTTGGAAGGTATAAAAGGGGCTTCATCCCCCTCATTTACCTTTTCCTGCCATTTTGAGAAATTTGAGAGGTTTAAATAAGTGTTGTCCGGTTTGCAAAAAGGAGGTGATTTCAAGTTGATTTCAAGTGCCCAGTTTCAAAAGGGATCAATTTCTAGCGTTTTTGTTTCAAAAGCTTTATAAGGTGAGTGGTTTCTAAACCTTTTTATATAAAAATTCTACTTGTTTTATTTGCATGCTTCGTATTGTTATTCTTTGGAAAGAAACCTTGATTATTTTGTCTAAGTGTTTAAACCTGACAAAGCTTGAGAGGTTTATTGTCCGGATTAGTCTAAACCTGACAAAGCTTGAGAGGTTTATTGTCCGGATTAGCTTGAGAGGTTTATTGTCCGGATTAGTCTAAACCTGACAAAGCTT
>NC_037532.1:32328894-32330157 GCF_001531365.2 Cynara cardunculus var. scolymus
AAGATTGTATTTTGAATTTTTGGACCTTGTATTTGGTCATGATAGTTTCTTGTACTATGAGACCAGATGTGTATGAATATGTATTTCTTTGATACGAAATATATGTGTTACATGCAATGTGTGGGTTGGGGCGTTACAGAATGCAAAATTCAATTTGTTGTCTAATTGAATCTCTGGCAAAGGTACAGCTAGATTCGGATCAGCCAAACATTTCCGCAAATTCGACACATGAAAAGTGTTGTGAATCCGATTCAGTTTTTCTGGTAGCTCTAACTGATATGCTACTGGCCCAATTAGCTTACAAATTCTGAATTGCCCGACATACCTTGGACTGAGCTTTCCCTTCTTCCCGAATCTGATAACACCTTTCCATGGCGAAACTTTTAACATTACAAAATCGCCTTCATCAAATTCAATGGATTTTCGACGATTATTTGCATAACTTTTCTGGCGATCCTGTGCTGTTTTAATTCTTTTGCGGATCTGTTCAATCTTTTCGGAAGTTTCTTGAACAATCTCAGGACCTGTTAGCTGTTTTTCACCCACTTCATTCCGGCACAACGGCGTTCGACATTTACGTCCATACAATACTTCATATGGTGCCGCTTGGATACTGGAATGATAACTGTTGTTATATGCAAACTCTATTAATGGTAAGTGATCTTCCCATGATCCTCCGAAGTCAATAATACAACTTCTCAACATATCTTCAAAAGTTTGAATAGTCCTTTCACTTTGTCCATCAGACTTGGATGATAAGCTGTACTTAATCGAATTTCGGACCCTAGAGCTTTCTGTAATCCTCCCCAGAATTTTGAAGTAAACCGACTGTCTCTATCAGAGATAATAGACAAGGGAACACCGTGTCTAGTAACAATCTCTTTAATGTAAATYTGCGCTAGTTTTTCTAAAGAGTATTTCTCTCTTATCGGTAGAAAATGTGCAGATTTAGATAAACGATCCATAATTACCCAAATCGCGTCATATCCTTTTGGAGTTCGCGGTAATTTCATAACGAAATCCATGGTAATGTGATCCCATTTCCATATAGGTATTTCCAAAGATTGAAGGCTTCCATAAGGTCTCTGGTGTTCAATCTTGACCTGTAGACATGTTAGACACTGTTCCACATACCGTGCTATATATCTTTTCAATCCTGGCCACCAATAAAAATGTTTTAGGTCTCGATACATCTTATTGGTACCTGGATGGATAGAGTATCGGGACTTATGACTTTCGTTCAATATCCTACTTCGGATATCT
>NC_037532.1:32335030-32362177 GCF_001531365.2 Cynara cardunculus var. scolymus
CCCTCTGGTCTCTCTTCCAGAGCTTCTGGTCTTCATGACCAGAGCCTCTGGTTGCACTAACCCATACTTGGAAAATATAACATATGACCAGAGCCCCTCTGGTCTCTCTTCCAGAGCTTCTGGCTTCACGACCAGAGCCTCTAGTTGAACCAACCCATAGAAAATAATTCCACATCAAGGACCAGATCCCCTCTGGTTTCTCTTCCAGAGCTTCTGGTCTTTCACAACTTGATATAGAGCTCTCATGTAGAGCTTTTGGATAACGTAACTTGGTACCAAGCTCTCATGCAGAGCCTCTGGCTAACATGATACAAAGCTCTCATGTAGAGCTTCTGTGTAATATAACTTGATATAGAGCCCTCATGCAGAGCTTCTGTATAACATTCTTTAAAGTGGTTTTTAACAGAATGCGATACAGCGTGTTTACCAAATGAAATCTAAACTTTAAATTCGAATCCTAAAACACGAAGTTTGGAACATGAGCCTTCTAGAGTTCTATACAGGGCCAAAGACACATCCAAACGTTGTAACAACATAAATTTTGGTTGAGTATTTACCTCTAAACGACGGGAAAGCAGGGGGGTTCTTGCCTGGTCTTGAACTCCGGTTTTTCTCTCTCAAGCTCAACGATTTCCTTCTTCTTTTCAAATGAATAGCGACCCTAACCRGTGCCCATAATTTATACTCAAACGATTTGGCCTATTAGTTGACCAAATCGGCCGAATCCCTAGTTTTAGGCTGTGAACGGCTTCTCCACAGTCTGCAACCGGCAGGTCACAGTTTCCCTTTTTGAACCAGGCACCGCATGTTCCTCTTCTGCCTCTCTCGATCGTTGACAGCAGACCACCCTGTTACAGATCTGTTGCCTATTTACAAAACAGGTCCTTCTGGTTTGGACCTGCTTACACACGACCCAGTCCCTTAACTTCCGCGAATTGACAACTTTCACCCATGTCTCGACTTCTTCCTTCACTCTTGGTCCGACTTTTAAACTTATTTCAACCTTCCATTTTTTATTTAATATATATATATATATATATATTCTTAAAATAAAATACTAATAAAGATAAATTATTTATTCCACAAATTTTTTTGGGTTTTACAGTCCGGGACCCTTAACATGCAATAAAACAGTTTAAGTCTAGGTATCATGCTGTTAAAATACATAAATCCTTAAACTCAGGCTCTGATACCATTCTGTAACGCCCCAACCCACACATTGCATGTAACACATATATTTCGTATCAAAGAAATACATATTCATACACATCTGGTCCCATAGTACAAGAAACTATCATGACCAAATACAAGGTCCAAAAATTCAAAATACAATCTTGTACTAATCATCAAAACTGTGCATTAAAAGCAATTCTTCAACCAAAATGCATGTAAGAAAAGCATTACATCTTTTCCTTTCCCTTACCTTCCACATGTCCTACAATACATATTTAAAATCACAAAAACGAGGGTTACACTGAAGAGTCTAGTGAGATACCCTATTCATGTCATTGCAGGGTGAAGGATCACCAAAACTTTATAAAACAACTATTCATATATATACAATATATGAATACGCAAGAAGTTAATATCCAATCATTTTCCACTTTCATGCTAACCACGTAGCTATACAAATTTCATATTTTTGAATCAATCGGGTTCCATACAATGCCACTTTTTAAACCTTTTAATATCAAATAAGGTTTAACAAAGTTTCAGGCCAAACCTRTTCTTTTCTCCTCAATAACATCCAGTCTATGATTTCCAATTAAGAASCTTGATCTTAAATCCTTAAATCACAAAGAAATAAAGATTCCAGACCTTGGTAGTCTTAAAGGATATAATATAAAGAGTTATATATAAAAACCACACACATACAAATGCCACCCTTATATCAAATGGACACCTCTCCTGGATATGTCACCCTTATCCCATGAAACACCTCTCCTTGATATGCCACCCTTATAACAAATGGACACCTCTCTTTGATATGTCACCCTTATATCAAATGGACACCTCTCCTTGCTATGCCACCCTTATACCTTCATTAAAATATTTATGAAAATAATTCCGAATAGACCGCAGCCATTGGAATTGTTATCAGTCCAAAACCATATGTGTTAAAACTTCATTTTATGATAAAATAACAATTTCTTTTTAAAAAAAATCACAAGACATCATCTCAAATCTCGTCAACAAATCCGGTCAACAATTTGGTCAACAATCCGGTCAACAATCTGGTCAACAATCCGGTCAATAATCCTCTCAAGCTTATCCGGACAATAGACCTCTCAAGCTAATCTGGACAATAAACCTCTCGAGCTTTGTCAGGTTTAGACTAATCCGGACAATAAACCTCTCAAGCTTTGTCAGGTTTANTGTCAGGTTTAGACTAATCCGGACAATAAACCTCTCAAGCTTTGTCAGGTTTAGACTAATCCGGACAATAAACCTCTCAAGCTTTGTCAGGTTTAAACACTTAGACAAAATAATCAAGGTTTCTTTCCAAAGAATAACAATACGAAGCATGCAAATAAAACCAGTAGAATTTTTATACAAAAAGGTTTAGAAACCACTCATCTTATAAAGCTTTTGAAACAAAAACACTAAAAATTGATCCCTTTTGAAACTGGGCACTTGAAATCAACTTGAAATCACCTCTTTTTTGCAAACCGGACAACACTTCTTTAAACCTCTCAAATTTCTCAAAATGGCAGGAAAAGGTAAATGAGGGGGATGAAGCCCCTTTTATACCTTCTAAACAAGGAAGGTAAGCTACTTTACCAAGCCACGTGCATGCATATAAACCTTCATATACACCTATGCATATATCTACTAACACATACATGCATACATACTTCATGCATGCACAYACATAAACACATATGCATGTATTATGCACATAATTTTCATACCAGCATGTATCAAACTATCATGCTACCACGTAATCATTTAATCAAATAATCACATATAACTTACCTTGAGTAATAACGAGGATCCGGTTATTACAATGAATACTCGAAGAATAACTAGAAACGGCGAAGGAAATAATAAACCACGAAGACAAAGATCCAGAATAAATCCACAAGAATCTACCAGGGGATTGATATAGCACCAGAAATTTCCCGAGGTATCCAGGAAAGTCTACCAAGTGTAATAGCTCAAATTCAAATTGCTGTTAATCAAAACTCAGAACATGAAGGGGGTAGTAGAGAATCGGGTAAGGCATGAACCAAATGATGGTCAAACTCATGAATGTGACTATAAAGCATTTACAAATGCTAGTCCATCCACGTTTGAAGGAAAAGAAGGACCAATAGTTGACAGGAACCGGTTACAAGACATGACAAGTTGTTTTCAAACATGTCAGTGTGCCTCCGCTCAACAAGTAAGGTTTGCCTCAACCAAGTTAAAATTGAATGCCCTTTATTGGTGGAAAACTATTCAATCTATGAAAGGTGTGGCAGAAACAGCCGCAATGCCATGGAAGGAATTCAAGGATTTGGTCTATAAAAGATATTGCTCAGATACTCGAATGAAAATAATGGAGGAAGAATTCGTAAAGTTAGAACAGGGAAGCAAATCTATAGAAGACTATGTGAAAAATTTTATAGAAAAATCTCGATTCGCAACTTACCTTGTCGCTACAGAAGCTCGGAAGGTGAATCGTTTCCTACTTGGCCTAAGGAAAGATCTACGCAGATTTGTAAATATGTCACAACCAAAAACATTCCAAGAAGTGGTATAACCGACAATTCTAGCTGAAAATGATTGTTATATACCAAACAATAAGAAGATAGGCGAGGGAAGAAAATTCGAAAGGGGGAACTTTGGCAATCAATTTAAGAAACCCAGGAATGAAGGCATATGATAAACCTGCTTGTCCTAAATGCAATAAGCATCACACTGGAGAATGTGTGATAGGCACAAATGTATCCTACCGATATGGTCAGCCTGGTCATATGATAATTAATTGTCCTGGAAGGAGAAATTGTTACAATTGTGGTTCAACTAGACATCTTGCAAACAACTGCCCAAAACTCAAAGATGTGCAACCAAGGAGAGCAATAGCACGGATCAGTGGAAGTAAAACGGAAACTGGAAAAGCTTAAGGAAGAATATTCCAACTCATAGTTGAAGAAACAAAAGAAATACCCGACATGGTGACAGGTACTTTTCTAATTAATAAACAGCCTGCTAAAGTATTATTCGACTCAGGAGCAAATAAGTCAATGGTGTCTACAAAATTCTGTATGAATTTAAAATTTCCATCTAAGAATTTAGATCAAATAATTGAGATAGAAACAACATATGGTGGAATCACACAAATTGATGAGGTCTACGAAGATTGCTCAATGGAAATTGTTTCATCTTTAAGCTTTTACCGGTGCTCATTAGTATATTTGATATTGTTGTGGGTATGGATTGGTTATCTGAAAACCAAGCCCATATAGTCTGCGACAAGAAGATGGTGAAAATCAAGAATAAGGATGGTAAGGTATTAACCATCTACAATTCTACAGTAATCATAAAAAGAATTCCTTGAATCTTATTTCAGTTCTAAAAGCAAGGAAATGTATTCATAAGGGATGTGAAACCTATTTGGCATATGTAATAGATGCTAAAAAGGAAAATAAATATGTAGAAAAGATACTAGTCTGATGGTCAAAGTGAAAGGACTATTCAAACCTTAGAAGACATGTTGCGAGCATGTACAATAGACTTAAAAGGAAATTGGAATAGTCATCTACCTCTTATTGAATTTGCCTATAATAATAGCTACCATAGTAGTATTCAAGATGCACCTTTCGAAAATCTATATGGAAGAAAATGCAGAACACATATGTATGTTGGATGGAGGTCGGTAAAAAGCAATTGACTGGACCTAAAATTATCCGACAAACAGCTGATAAGGTGATTCAAATAAGAGAAAGACTTAAAAGTTGCGCAAGATAGGCAGAGAAGCTACGCTAAAAAAAGAAGGAAGCCTATTGAATTTCAAGTAGATGACAAAGTACTACTGAAAGTATCTTCGTGGAAGGGGGTTACGTTTTGTCAAAAAGGGAAAATTACGACCACGATATATTGGACTCTACAGGATAGACAAAAAGGTAGGGGTGGTAGCTTATCAACTTGAATTACCAAAAGAGCTTATGGGAATACACAATACGTTTCACGTATCCAACTTAAAGAAATGCCTTGCTAAGGAAGACGTTGTAGCACGGATTGAAGATATCTCAGTTGATGATAAACTCAACTTTGTAGAAGAACCTATAGCTATCACTGAGCATAAAGTTAAGAAACTTCGAAACAAGGAGGTACCATTTGTACTAGTTCATTGGGACTATTCTCATGGATCAGAGACAACATGGGAGGTCGAGTAAAAAATGAGGAATAAGTACCCGCATCTTTTTGAGTAAAATTTCGAGGACGAATTTCTTGTAAGAATGGGAGAATTGTAACACCCTAGTTTCTTTATTTGATAAATTTCAATATTTAAGCCTTAAATGAAAATATTTATGAGTAATTCAAGTACTCCAAGCAGCTGTTACATTTAGTGAAACATCTTAATTATAAGACTAAACAATCTAGTGATAAGTTGTTTAGACTAGAAGTATGTTGGCAAGTCTAGTAAGCATGAATAAGAAATCTAGTGATGAGTTGTTTAGGCTAAAAAAATATGAGTTGGCAAGACTATTGATTACAAGACAAGTCTAGGAAGCATGACAAGGAGTACTAGAAGCATGAGTTGTTTAGATTCTCTTATCCTTAGATGAGTTGTCTAGATTCTCTTATCCTTATTGTTTATATTCTCTTATCCTTAAGAAATGAGTTGTCAAGATTCTCTTATCTTTATAGATGAGGTATTAAACTCTCATAAGAGTACAATCTTGAGAGCAAAAAGAACAAGTAGTTAATGCAATGAATTTATCTATAAATAGGGATTGAAGGGTCACTATTTGTGCATACCAAAAATAAGAAATCTCTCTCTATATACATAATTAAGTTTGAATAAAGGAATCAAAGGAAAAAGTAGGCAAAATCAAGGTGAGTACTTATGTGATTTATGAGATACATGCATGCTATATATAAAAGTATTATATGCATTACAAGTTATGTTGGCATGCTTGTTTTACATAAAAATATTGATACACATACATATTCAAGATATGCATGATGACATGTTCTAGTACAAGTATACACACAAGACATGAAAATCATTTACATGTTATCATATATGTTACACAAGGCATGAAATTTTTTACATGTTATGTGTAACCATAATATCCAACGGGATATTACAAGAAGGGACCTCTTGCAAACAGACCTTATAGGGCAGCCTTTTATGGACCTGGGGGTTAGCAAACCTCAAGACAAGTATGGTATACATGCATGTGAAGTGAGATCTCAAAAGAATGTTTTATGCATGATAAAGAATAGTATTTTTATGAATGTTTATGCATGAGAATAAAGAATATTTTTATACATGATCAAGAGCTTTAATGAATTATCATTCACAAAATATCATGAAAATTTCTCATTCATGAAACCATAAATACTCACTAAGCTTATGTATCTCAGGAAAGAAGTAAGGAGGATTTGCATAAAGTAGATTTTAGTCAATAAGCAAGTTTTGTTGTAATACAAGTTATGGTTACGTTTCCACTAAGTAATTTCTTCTTTGATGTAATTTCAAGATATGTTATAAATAAAGCTGAATTTCTAGTTCAGATTCAAGATGTAATAGTTTTATCTTGTAAAGTAACGGCACCCGATATATAAAGACATGGGGCGTTACAATCATTGCATCGTTGTCCTAAATGTGTACATTAATTACATTCATAAGCTAGACTTCTTTGGAGGACTTGAGTTTTGTATGATGGCAACAATGATTGCTTTATCATATAATATGTGGATGGGTTTTAATAGCTTATCTATTCTTTTGTTGTGAAAATGTACTCCTTCCTTTAGGCCCGTTTGGTGATATGTTTGTAGTAATGTTTTAAAATATGTTAAAAACCTTTGTTTTGAAATAATCAATAATCAATTAATAAAAAAGTAATTTACTTATTTTTATAATTTTTTCTATAAATAATTTATAAAGAATGGAATTCCACTCGATCATACAAACACAACAACAAAGATTCTAAGGGGCCGTTTATCAAACACTTACGCGGTAAGTGCCTACCGGTAAAATTTAACACTATTATTTACTTACCGGGTAAGATTTTAGTCCACAAAAACGACATTGTATGCAACAATTTACCCGGTAAGCG
This sequence comes from Cynara cardunculus var. scolymus, assembly GCF_001531365.2. Lineage (NCBI taxonomy): Eukaryota > Viridiplantae > Streptophyta > Magnoliopsida > Asterales > Asteraceae > Cynara > Cynara cardunculus. The sequence continues at coordinate 32,342,305 of NC_037532.1, forward strand.
CTTACCGTGGTAAGAGTCGTCGCCCTCACTTATCGGGTAAGACTCTTGATCCTTGTCTCGTTCTTACCGGGTAAGATTTTTGGTCCTTACCATATTCATCCGATGAGATAATGTTACTTGGTAAGTACTTACCCAAGTAAGCATTTGGTAAACGGCCCCTAAATCCTTCTGATTCCAAATCCTTCGCTGAAATCGAAATCTGGCAAAAGCATTCCGTCAAACCAAACAGGCCCTTGCTTACTTTTTGTCCCTTATAAGAGGTTCTGTTCTGGATTCTACAGGAAGAATTACGACCTTACTTTTCCTTGCCTAAAGTTATGGATGGCCTTTTCAACCTTGTGAAGATGCTATTCGACATTGATGTTGTACCAGCTGACGGTTTAGCACCGGTAAGATTATTAATTGCTTTTGTTTTGCCCCTGGTGAAGAGGTTGTTTGCTAGATGACTTGTACCACAGATTTTGCTAATTGTAGGTTTGGAACACTGATGTCAAATTTTACTGCATCAAGGATTCATCAGGCTCCCCGATTTCATATTTTTATTTTGATCCATATTCTCGTCCATCTGAAAAACAAGGTGGTGCATGGATGGATGAAGTTTTTGCACGAAGTCGTGTATGTTCACATGACAACACCTCTGTTAGGCTACCCGTTGCCCATATCGTGTGCAATCAAATGCCACCCGTTGGTGACAAGCCAAGCCTTATGACTTTCTATGAGGTAAACATGTAACTAACCCGAACTTAATTTAATCATTCTTCACATATGAAGTTGGATTATAAGTTGTATATGGCTTAAATATGTATCTTTAAAATAAGTAGTTGCACATATGAAGTTTTGTTGAAAATGCTTTAAACTTGGAGCAAGTGGTTTCATATACGAAGTTGGATCTCTATATGCATTGTGATCACAATGCTTGAGAAACTGGCGATTATATGCATGTTCACATGTATGTGTTGAGCTTGGCTCCAAAGGTCAAAAGTACCACGAGGTCCCAGGTTCAAATGCAGTGACTCCGGGCTATCTGCAAAGCACGTGGTCGCCCTGGGATTAGTCGGCTCGCATAGTGGGTTGGATATCCAGGTTAATCAAAAAAAAACTTCACGTGTGAAAGTTATTTCAATCAACAAATTTGTATGCTCAATAGCATCCGTATCAAAGAAAATTGGATGGAATTAGATAAAATATTATACTTTATAATTAATACTATAAATTTTCCATTTAAAAGTTAGATAATTATGGGATATCGATGAGAAATCATGAAAGATGATAATCATCCGTAAACAAATTGAGAGCCAGATTACCGCAATACCCTTTAATAATATATAGAGAAATGCTAATGGCATCCCTTAGATGAAAGTAAACTAATGGTTGAGGATTGTTTGTACGTTTTTAACCTTTATCATTTAAACTTCGCCCTTATATATAAGGTTGGGTTCCCGTGAGACCAACCTGTTTTCATGAGACCAGTTGTGAAGGCACAAAAACACACTGAACCTTCACTGCAACAACACGGTGAAGGTACAAAGAAAAACGTTACATTGTTTTTGCTATGAAGGTTCGATGTTTCTTTGTACCTTCACAATGTTTTCCTATAAGGTTCAATGTTTTTTATGGTTTCACATGTCTCACTAAAACAGGTTGGTCTTCCTGATCCAAGTCTCTCTCTCTCTCTCTCTCTATATATATATATATAGAGAGAGAGAGAGGGGGGGGGATCAAATGCAAACCAAGCCATTTGTACAAACTGTACAAACCATCCTCATATGTCGATTTCATTGTTTAGTTTAATGAAATTGTTTCATGAGATTGTTTCATATAACTCTTTTCTTGATGAAATTGTTTCATATATTTTTGTTTCTATGTAAAAATGAAATTGTTTCATGTATTTCTTGTTTTCATGGAGTTTGTTTTCTAAAATTAATATAATGGAGATGATAATGTCCATAATTAATGCCCTCCACAATAAAAATGACTAATCAAACCTCATAATTGAAAAAAAAATGAAAAACGAAAAATTATGGTTGGTTGAATGAGGTTTGTACGGTTTATACAACTGTCTTGGTTTTCTTTTGATCCCTCCTCTCTCTCTTTATATATATATATATATATATATATATATATATATTTCCTGTTGTATAATATTTGCTCCGTTGTATGTTCAGGTCTCGACCATATTCCATGAGTTTGGTCATGCACTTCAACATATGCTAACAAAACAAGACGAGGGGCTTGTTGCCGGTATACGTGGCATAGAGTGGGATGCTATTGAATTACCTTCACAGTTCATGGAAAATTGGTGTTACCACAGGTATTTACAAATTGGACATTAACAGATTTACAATTAACCTATACTAAGCCTATGTTCTAAATTATTTGAGATTGTAACTTAACCTCCTAGACCAAATATCTTATGGGCATTGACAATCATAAGCAATGATGAAAATTCCATGAGTAAAGGTGTGAATTAGATAAGTTACATGGCAGATGGCCTTGAATTCGGCCTCTGCACTCTTCTCCTGCTTCTTGCTTCTCCATGTTACCAGATTTCCTCAAACGAAGGTGCAGTAGCCAGTTCTGGACTGTCCATCCGTTCATGAAACTGCGAGTCAGCATCAGTGTAGACTTGAAGGTCTTCTTGAAAAAAGAAGTCCTCACCCGAAATTTTTCTCGAGATGGTGTAGGACATGGAGCACTGCATCCTTCTAGTAGCTTGTGAATGTGTAATCCCCTTGTCGGAGATCATGAAGCAGCCCCTTAATCTCGAAGATAACAGATGTACATCTTTATTAGGAAAAATATCCGTTGTTGCTTCCTAGATTTCTGCAGCCGTTTTGTAGTAGATGTTTCTCCATGATGTCTAGCATCATGGAATGATCCATATAATTCTCAGCATGCCGTTGCTACACTTAACCTCTGGAGATGCATTCTCTCACGAGAATTCATGTACTGTTTAATGCATTTTAACCAGATATCGAGATGTGACGGTTAATTTAATTCCTTAAATGACTGCCGCAGGGATACCCTGATGGGTATTGCGAAGCACTATGAAACTGGAGAGTGTCTCCCTGAAGACATATATCAGAAGCTTCTTGCAGCCAAGACTTTTCGTGCTGGTACACAGAGTCTTTATCAGGTCAGTATAACATTCATTACTTGCCACAACACATTGTGTGCTTTGTTTAAAGTAAGTGGTTGTCTATTGCTATAAATTGGTAGATTTTTCAAAGTACAGTGCCCTAATAAAAAATAATTTGAAAGTACATTGTTGTAATAAGAAAAAATGAAAGTACAACATTATAATAAGAAATTTTATTTGTAGCTCAAGTATGCAATCCTTGACTTGGAGCTGCATAGCAAGTATGTTCCTGGTGGGCCTGAATCTATCTATGATGTTGATCAAAGGGTCGGGAAAATGACTGAAGTGATTCCTCCATTTCCGGAGGATAGATTCCTCTGTGGTTTTAACCACATATTTGCAGGTTGGTTCTTCATAATGAATCCTTTCATTATGTTTAATGTCAGTGATGAATAGAAGTTTTCTTGCTAATATATGCATCATTGTGGTCATTTCTTATCCATATATCGTTGTTGGTCGTTACAGGCGCGTATGCTGCAGGATATTACAGTTACAAGGTATTTGTTGTTGTTCTTTTTTTTTTATCATACTTGATTAGTTGTGTTCATATGGTTTATAGGGGGTGTTCGTATAGAATTACCCTTTTACCTTTTGCCAAATTCATTTTTTCAGTGGGCAGAAGTGTTGTCTGCAGATGCTTTCTCGGCATTTGAGGATGCGGGATTAAATGATTACAAGGTATGGTTTTGTTTGTGAACGTATTTATAACATGTAAGAATATGTGGAACCCCTGATTAATCTCCAAAAGAGCCCTTGAGGAAAGAAGGGAGGTTCCAACATATATGCATGAGAATTGGTCCAAGGAGGTTAGATGGGCACAAATTGTCCCAAAATATCTGTAGGGGGGCAAAACGGGTGATGGGGTTAAACGAGTATAGATTGCCTCAGAGTGGTAGACATTGGCTCTTAATATCATGTGAGAATACGTGAAACCTTAGATTAATCTCAAAAGAGCCCTTGAGGAGAGGGAGGTTCCAACATACATACAGAAGTACTGGTTGAATTCTAGCCGATGTGGGACTCTGATAAATATACGCACACATTAGTTTTCTATTGACAATCATTTTGATGGCATGTGTATATAATCTGGTAATGCATCCTAAATGCAATTGATTCATGATTCTCTAGATCCTGTACATAAAACTGCTCTATATGACACGCTCAAGTGAAAATTGGAAGCATTTTTTTGGTCTACGACAGGCATTACGAGACACAGGACACAGGTTCAAAGAAACTGTACTTGCTCTTGGAGGCGGAAAACATCCATTAGAGGTTAGATGTGTTTTATAATTATTTACACCTTGAATAATCTCATGGAAACTCGAAGAAAACAACCACCTTGAATAATCTCATGGGCCCGTGAAGAGAAAGACCATGAGAATCCCCGGTGGCCATAAAGTAGCTTATAAGCTAGTTTTCAAAAAGTTACTTAAAGTAACATTTCAATAAGCTCTATGTTTTTTTTTCCACTTATGCCCCTTATCTTTTACATAAATGACCAAAAACCCTTTAAGGTAATTTTACATTGTCATCTAACTTATCAACTAGTTTTTACCAAACTTGGCTAGTTGCTATTAGCTTATTAGCAATATCGCCAAACATAGCCTAACCATCTTTATTGTGAAGCTTTAGAATATATAGTCTTATTCCGATCAAAATTCTGAGACTCAAAATGCAGGTTTTTATTGAATTTCGAGGCCGTGAACCCTCTCCAGAGCCACTGCTCAGGCACAATGGCCTGGTACAGACAACTGCATGAACATCCACATACCCATTGTTACCTTCACTCCAAATGATGCCTAGAATAGTTCTAAAGGTTTATTAGGGGACGGTTCAAATAAAAAAAGAGCTAAATATCATGAGAACGTAAGAAGGGAAGATTCATTTGAAAATGTATATGTGAACCGATGTTACAGATTATTCATATGTATGCATTTTCAAATGGACTTTTTTAATGATTCACATATGAACCTTCACTTCTTACCTTTTCACGATATTTAGTCTTCTTATTTGTATCTCCCACCAGTTATGTATATATATATATATATAAATAGTACTCCCTCAGTCTGCAAAACAAGTCCATTTTATAGTTTTAGAGGGAGATTGCTGTTGTAAAATGAAATGTATTCTAGAATGATCATATTTACAAGGAGATTGTTTCATAGTTGCTCAAAGGAAAAGCTACATACAGAAATCATGTATACAAACTATCAAAAAAAAAAATTTTGATTAACCTGGATATCCAACCCGTTATGCGAGCCGACTAATCCCAGACGACCACCTGCTTTGCAGATAGCCCGGAGTCACTGCATTTGAACCTCCGTGGCCACAAGGGGATTTTTATTCCTCCTTGGATTTGAACTTGGGACCTCCCGGTACTTTTGACCTTTTGAGCCGAGCTCAAACCAATCAGACACTATCCTTGTGCTACTGTAATGTCATAGACTAATAAGACGGTTTTTTTAAGGTGTTCTAAGAAACTAGCTACGACTTCTAAAAAACGTCATATTAACTTATTGTAACACTTTTACAGCGAACACTCCTGTTACAGTAGCAAACTTATGTTGTTCTGGTATTCCCTTCAAAACTATGCTACTAAACTTCACGAGCCATACATATCCACAATATATATACATATACATATATATATACATATATATATATACATATATATACATATACATATATATATATATATATACATATATATATATATATATTAGATTGAACAAAAGAAAAGCTGCAACAAGTGAAGGTTCATTCAAGCTAAAATTTCCTGTTTTCTGAACATTTTCTTATTCTCACCATAAATATCCACCCATTTTCATCCTCATGTCCTCTGATTCTTGGAAGCAAAACGAAGAACGATATAAAACAAGACCCGATACAAGATCGCCCATCCGAACATTATGTAAATATTGGACCACCTCTCGTCGTTTTCATGATAAATGTGCAGCGATTGCAGGATGTCGATTCCGGTCACATTTGTCCCTATAAGAGTCGTCCCAAAAACTTCATTTCTTTGGTACTCGTTTAACAGAAGCGCTTCATACGGGTACGTCATGGTCGAAACCTTATTCATCCAACGCCACCACGGTGGAATATCTTGACTGCTCAAGAAATACCCACAAAACAAGAAAAACAGCGCTGTAAAAGCAATAACAGCCGCATACCCGAGAATGTAGTTTGGAACGACCGAGCTCACAAACACAACGAACGAGTTTGTGGAGAGTAGAGAAGCGTAGAGAACAAGCAGAAAGTAAAGAAACGGGCCTTCGAGCTTTAAGGCGAACCAGGTGATCCCGGCATACATTGCAGCCTGGAGTAATAGAAATGGGAGATAGGTTATGAGGCCAGAAATGGTGTAAGTAGAGGCTCGATAGGCGTTATGAGAAGTTTCTCTAACGAATATGAAGCGTTCTTGGATAAAGGCGGGAACCGCATCATTTGAAGAGAAGAAAAAGAGGCAAACGGTGAAGATGAAGAAGCTGAGCCGGTTAGTTATTCCTTGCATTGATCTATCGGGTTTCGTAAACAATGTGGCCATCATGAACCCCATGATGCTTAACACCACGAGGCGTGATAGAAACAGCTCGGGTGTTCTTCTGATGTTTATAAAGTTTCGGCGCATTAGAATCCATGTTTCCGGGAAGAAAGAGTTTGCGAATTTGGGACCTAAATGGTTGTATTTTGCAGCATTTGGAGCGTTGTTCGGGGTGAGATAGTCGTCTTCGTTCACCGTGTAGTCACTGCTGTGTGGAGTCGGGGTTCCTGCTACAATATCGCTCGAGTAGGTGTAGTAGCCTGGGGATGCACTGTAAGAAAAACGATATAAGTCACGAAACCCAGTATGCCAGACCAAACCGACTCGGTATATCACATTCAAAGGTAGGGTTTTAAAGCGGAATTTATACAGACATGTTCTCTACTCCAAATCATGGCTGTGTGTTATGAGAGCATCTCCAATAGATTGTCCAAAATGAAGATTTTAGTTTTATATAAAATTTATTTAAATGCATAGAATATTTAAATAATATAATTAATGTTGAAATTATAGACGAGCTGTTGCATATTCTTCATAGATATGTTAGATTTTGAATGTATCGTCAATGTTGTTTACCTTGCAGGATGCGGTGTTCTCTGATCGCTATGCGGACGATTTGGAGTGAGTTTAAGCGATTGCATAATTCCGCTTTGGCTCCATGATTTCGAGTTATTCCACGGGCTTCTTACGCTATGATCAAAATCCTTAAGTTGATCGGGCCGTCCAGCCGTTTGTAGGTGAAGCCTCTTCCTCGAGCCACCTTTATCCTCGCTCTGTTTATCAGACCGATCATGATTCCGCCTTGGTGGTGGGGTCGGAGAAGGTGGGATTGTTGAAAACGACGTTTCGTTTTCTGAAAGTTGCGGCGGTTTCATACCCGTAAGCGCAAATTCAGCCAATGCATCGACTCCATAATCGGATTGATCATATTGTTGTATCACGTCGATAAGGAACTCCATCGGGTCTTCGCCTTTAGGAAGTTTACGACCCATTCGCCCTAGATGGTGGCCCACGTTTTTCGGGGATCCTTGGTACATGAGTTGACCACGAGCCAATACAATGAGGTGGTCGATTAGAAGTTGCATTCGGTACGAAGGTTGGTGGATCGTGAGAACAACCGTGCTTCCTGTGTGGGCAATGTCGTGAATCTTCTCGATCACACTCTGAGCACTGGTTGAGTCCAAACCCGACGTAGGCTCATCAAGGAAAAGCAGGGATGGTCCATGGATGATGTCGACACCAATCGATACCCGACGACGTTCGCCTCCCGAAACTCCTCTACTCCCTTCGTCACCGATGTATGTGTTCCTTGCTGTCTACATTTAAACAATCAGTCTATAAGAGTATCTACAACGGTTTTTCCATAATTTCTTCAGATAAAAGTCCAAATCTAAAAAGGAGTAAGTTACATGTTTCGTTCTTGTGTTTAGGTGTTATTGACGGTTATTGTCCCTTTATTTAAAATTGTGTATTTGTGGTTGCGTTTTTTAACGAGTTTCATTCTTGTGCTTGTATTTTTCTAATGAGTTGGATTCCTATGGTTGCAGTTTTTAATGAGTTCGTCCCTAAATAAATCAACAACCTACGTCTTCTAGTTGAATTAAGGACCTAACTTGTAAAAATACAACCATAGGGACACAACCCGTTGAATTTTCAAAATGGAGACAAGGACCGTTAAAAACATATAACCGTGCGTTTGGTATGCAGACTACATGGGACAGGACGGGACAAAGAAAAATAGTCTCATGTTTGGCATGTCATGGACAAAAAAAACATGGGACAATGTGAGATTATTTTTAATTTTAATGGGACAAATCTTGATATTTCTTGTTCCACCAAAAAAGGTTGAATAACATGGGACTAAAGTTAAAATAACAATTTTTTGGTTGATTTGTTGTCATTTTACAATCATTATATGATATAAAATAACATTGAACAACATTTAGAGGTAATATGGTCATTTTAATAGTTTTGTTCTGTCCTAGTTGTACCAAACATAGGACAGACAATTAGTCATGTTTCGTCCCGTCCTGTCCCGTACCGTACCGTCCCGTCCTGTCTCATCCAGTCTGCATACCAAATACTACCATAGGGATGAAACATGTAATTTTTGTCTTTTGAAGATTTCATCATCAATTATAGAGTGAATTACATTGATGGTCTATGTGGTTTGTTCAAATTTTGGATTTGGTCCCTAAAACAAACTATCTACACCGGTGGTTCATAACTATTTATTTTCATAGCACTCATTGTTAGGGGTGAGCACGGGTCGGATCGGGTCGGGTCGGACCATAAACCGACAAACCCGATCGGGTATCGGATTATAATATCATGCCCCGTAATATGCAGTTCGGGTTCAGGGAAAGTTCGGTCCGGGCCAGTTCGGGTTCGGTCGGGTTTCGGGCGGGTTCGGGCCAATGAAATACCTTTGTTTCTCACATTATCATGGTTTTTTCTCTCCATTGTTTTCGCCAAAGATAAAGAGTGTGCGTGAGTATTTGCCGTGTATAAATATTTTATACTTCAAAAAATAAGACATTTGTGGGTTTAATGCTTAAAAATGTATATTTTCTCATGAAAACCTTTTGTCAAAATGAAAGACAAAGATTGACATACACCATGACAATTCAAAGGTATCTAAAACTAGTAATAAAAGTTGAATAATTCGGGTTTCGGACGGGTTCGGGTTTTGGATCATGAGATCCTACCCGATCCTACTAACCTGATATAATTTTCGGATTTCGGACCTCGGGTTGGTTCGGTTCATAGATATCGGTTCGGATCGGGGGTTTTCGGTCGGGTTTTTCGGGTAATTCGGGTTGGGTCGGGTTTTGCACAGCCCTACTCATTGTCCCTCCACTTAACAACATTAGCTGGTAACTGTTATGAAGGACTAATCGGTTGTTAAACAAACTATAGAGGCCAAAAGTTTAATATGCTCTAAAATTTAACGTGATTCACGATTTTTTTTATTTTTATTAGAAAATATTTTATATATCCATCACAAATCAAATATCTTAAAAATAAAATATATATTAAATAAAATATATATATATATATATATATATATATATTTGTTGTAGTTATGGTTTTTCTTAACTATTTAAATATTTTTTAATCTTAATTTATAATTTTTATTTTGTTGTTATTTTAATTATTTGTAATTTGACTATATCTTAATAATAGTGGTGTCTGATTGGTTTGAGCTTGACTCTAAAAGTCAAAAGTACCAGAAGGTCTCAGGTTCAAATCCAATGAGAAATAAAAATCCTCTTGTGACCACGGAGATTCAAATGCAGTGACTCCGGGCTATCTGCAAAGCAGGTGGTCGCCCTGAGATTAGTCGGCTCGCATAGCGGGTTGGATATCCAGGTTAATCAAAAAAAAATCTCACTTCAACCAAACTTAATTTCATTATTTTGCTAGCATATTTTAATTCTCAACCCAAAATATATGTGACTTGATTTACTAATTTTTAAACTTGAGATTTTTTAACGGTAATTTTCTTATGAATTTAATAGTTTCTAAATAAATGTAATTCTTTTTTTAATATGTACTTTATTTTAAGAAATTTGATTTGCGATTTTAATAATAATAAAAAATTTAAAAAACGTGTATCTCGGATTCTTACCGATAGGCCAAGTTGCTCGATCAAAGTCTCGACACGCTGCCTCTTTTCCGCCCTCGAAATCGATCCTAATCGAAAATCAGCAGCAAACATCAAAGTCTCGTAAACCGTTAGCATCGGGAACAATCTATCCTCCTGCATTATATAAGCCGCGGTTCTCTTGATCAAACCGGGGCTTATCTCCACCCCATCCAACGACACCTTTCCCTTGAGACTGCCGCTAGCAATCCGCCCGGCTAGCCCATCCAAAAGCGTTGATTTCCCCGCACCACTAGGACCCATAACCGCCGTGATACACCCTTTCGGTGCATAACCCGTGATCCTATTCAGCAAATCCGCTTCTCCTTTCACCCATTTACCTTCTTCCGTCTTCTTCTTCTTCATCACCGTATACGTTAGGTTCATGAACTCTAACCCACCCGTAAAATTCATCGGCTTCACCATATCGATCACCATATCCGGGCTGCCGCCCTTATACTTACGACTCATTTTACGAAATTCCCGATACCGTGATTTGGTCTCTTTTTTAGATGTTCATAATTTTGTTGGGGTGAATTTAGAGAAGGAATTAAAAAGGGGATTCTACAGTAGGTATATATGTGAATAGGAGGCAATTTCAAAGCTGCATAGTTCTATAAGTTTGGATCCATTAATGGAGATGAAAAGGATTTTTCTTGTTTCCTTCATCATATGTTTTTTTTAACTTTCTTAAAAATTACCACCACTGCCCTTGGCTACAATTTTCGGGTTCTTTTATGCGGTTGTCGGGTTCGGGAATAAAAACCTTTTCGTTTTCAAATCCCGTGTACCCTTCTTGTCCACCAATCAAGTAAAAAACAATGTTCTAAAAGATTCGCCACGGTTATCACAAGTAGAAAATGGAGATCGAAACGGGAGATGGACTGTGTAGATTTTCCCGAGTTCCTTGGAGTCAGTTGTCTCGTGCCCCTAGGTATTTTCTACCTATCCACCTGTGTCGGTTCTGGGTACTTCTAATTCTAACTAAGGATTCGTGCGGTTCCGGAATATCCAACCAATGGACTAACTCGAATCTTGTAGATGACGATGAAGCGGGCTATTATGCGCTTGTTACACACTCTTTCAAGGTGGTTGCTTCTCGGCAAACCTCATGGTTGTCTGCCCCATACGAAACTTTCGTTATGGGGTTAGCCATGCACTTCACATGTTTCTAACGATTCACATAACATCATTAAATGCCGAATAAACGGTTTATGTAACATGATATTTGATTTCTCTTACATTTTATGTTTTAATATATATCATAAATTTAAATTGTTTATTGTCATTTAGTTACTAAGTAATAGTATAAAAACATATGTGTGTATATATATTTACAGGTCGGGTTTATGGGAAAACAATTAAAAAATAACGAAGAAACGGTTTAGGAACTATTCATCTCTACAATCTGTATATATGCATACAAGTAATTTATAAGTAAATCTTTTGGTATGCACATGTGCTTGCATTGAAACCAGAAAACATCTCCAATTACATGTATGGACACGTGCATACGTCAAAAGAACGGTTATCAGTGGTTCCTCAGCTTTTCATTTTTTTGGGTGTTTACCCGTGAACTGCACTCTATAATTATATATATATATATATATATGATATAAAAATTTGTCAGGTAAGTCACATCTTGAAAAACATTGTAGTCTCGTTGTAGTTCTCCTAACTCCTAAGGCTTGACTTCGCCGCCGCGCCACACCTCACGCCACTTAGGCACGTGGTAAAATAATGATGTGTCTTCACATCATTGGTGAGATATAAGATTTGGAGAGAGATATTTTTATTGGTCGGGATGTAAATTTTTTGGTAATGAAAAAGACATGATTATGATAAATCGGCTATGTGAAAAGAATATTTGAGACAACATCATTTTAGCCGTACGTATGTCTTTCTCGATTAATTGTTATATTGTTTTGTCATGTGGGTTGATATTTAAGAATGAAATAAAATAAAATAAAACGTCAACTTTCGCCGTAGTTGTCATTGATTTTCCTAAAGCTGTGTAGAAATTTTTGGACGTAGTCAAGTGGAAGGTTGCAATTGGTTAATAAGATGCTATTTGCACACATCTTTCTCGACTTATATTGTAACATTTTTAGACGATTTGGCTCCAATTTCGCTTCTATCTTAAAGAACGGAACTAGACAAGACTTGAGCAGGAAGAGTGCTGAGGAATCTGGATCTTGTGGTTAGTATAGACTTGGATAAGTTTTTGGGCCGTGAACAACATATTACTTCCAAATACTATGTTTCGTCCTTAGATATGCCTTAGGTTAATATGAAATTAGTTATAGATAATCCAAAATTTTAATACACGGATTAAGGCACCAACTCGTATATGTATATTCACCAGATCAACTGTTTATGTATTTATAAGAGAGATCGACGATTACTAGCAGTTTGGTGGTTAAATGTAATTGCTTATCACTTATAAATGCTAACAAATAAGATTTAGCGATGGTTACAGTTGACTTCAGAGGTTTTCAGTCAGAACCACCGAACCTAGAGGTGAAACCCATGATCAGTTAGAAAACTACTCAATGTTCAAAATCGTTGGACAAAAGGTCCAAAGACTCTCGAACGTGACTTAGGCTATAAAGACTTAGAACCTCTTATCGGAAAGATCAGAGACTCTGAACTATACTTGGGCGAATTTTCACCTAGTTTAAGAACAATTTCAAGAAGGTTTCCAACCCTCTGAAATTCATTCAGATCATCCCGAAACTTCAAATTTCTGAGTAAACCTCCTCTTAAAATCCGTAAAGAATTCGGGACGCTAAGCTGATAGGGGCAACATTTGTGAGTGTGCACTGCACACCTCCTAATTCACGTTGTTTGCCTTGACACCTTGATCAATCTCAAGTAAATCACAATTACACCAAACAATTTATGACACTAAAATCACCAACATAAAGTAAAGTCGGCAAGTAAAAGAATTGTAAGAGGTTTTAGAGTTTCAATTTGATACAGATAGTTTAGTAATTTACCAAGTTCGTTTTATCTCCCTAATTGTTGTTCCCCAAATGCATTACCATCCCTCTCAATCTTGTCCGGGTCCAAAACTGATATCGTATTATCAGATCAAACATGAAACCAGAAGTTTTCATTCTGTCATATTTTATTGTGTCCCATATATTAAAACACATAATACCCTTGATCTCTAGAATAGCAATTGTGGAGTGCATTGCTTACGTGTATAATAAAGAAATTTAATTTGTATTTAATTTCTTGGAAACGATATTAATTATTCAAAAGGATTAAATAAAATAAGTAGCTTTACAACTAGTAGATATACAAATTTACTATAAATAGTATGTACCCTAAGCATTTATAGTCGCATGTTTTAGAATTTTTATTCATGTTATACATGTTCAATACTCTAAAAACATGTTATGTATGAAAACGTTTTACTTACGTTCGTAGGGTCAAGTCTGAGATATTACCGGTACATAGCGAAGACGCATAAACCAAATATATATCATAGGGTACTTTTGTAGTTAGTGTGTTCAGATCTAAATCTTATACATTGTGGTCAGTCTACTTGGTGGTACAAGTATGTTTGTATGACATCCATCGTGTTGGTTTAGATTTAAGGAATCGTGTGATAATAGGAGTTATGATGATAAACGTAAGAAGGAATATGGACCCTTGATTTAATCTCAACCCCACCCCATGAATTATGCTTATCACGAGAATTGATCTGATGCATCTCGGTGCACTACATTAGTGTTGATCTTCAATTATGTTTGATCCAAAGATGGAGATCTCTTCTTATCATTTTCACCTTTCCCACCATAATTTGCATTCTCGTCGGGACCCAACCTTGCGTAGACAAAGAATCGTATGAGAATAGGAGTTAAACTAGAGAAGTGTAAGAAATGATTTGGATTCTTGAGAGTTTTAGATTTATAGGGAAATTGACTGAAATAGTCGATTTCTTCATCTCGTTTCACTTTTTTGCCATATTTTCAAGTCAATTCCCAAAATAGTCATTATTTGCGCAAATGCTTAATTTATTTACGCAAATGCCCATTTTTTTTTTTTCTTTTTTTTTTATAAATAAAATGTGATTTACATAAAGGCGTAAAGAATAACTAGGTTTGAAAATTTGGCTAAAAATATGGACATATTAATGTTGCTAGTTTGGGAATTGACTTGGCAACATTTTGACGGTTCTTACTTTTTTAGTGTTTGCTTCTAAAAATATATCATTTCTAAATATATTTTTTATTAATACACATATATTTAGAAGTTTATAAATAGATATATTAATTAAGAGTAAAGTTGTCATTTAATTAAGAAGAATTATATGGTACTTATTTTGAGATGAAATGAATAACAACATTTAAAAACTAAATGAATTTTTTTTTTTTTGGGTTTAAATCATATCTAGACTATATTATAATGAACAAATTATGATAATCTTTCTTAAATATCCATAAATCCTATAAATATCTCAATAAATTAATTTATATCTTTAGTTAGGTAAAAGATCACAAGTAAGTATATATACAGGAGGTGTTTGTCTTTGTATAGCCCATAAAGTAGAGATGATTTATTTTTGTATGGTCCATAAAAATGGGCATCTTTCTTCTATTCCCATATATGTTTATGTTCCCTTCCTCCACTTGCATATATTCAATCTCTCAAGAAACAAGAAACAAGATGATGGTCATCTGCTACCCACACCCACTCTTGGTACTTGGTACTGGTATTGGTATCATTCTCTAACTCAATTCTTTACTTGCCTACTCTCATCCACCACCAATCCTCAGGACCATTAACCAATGCATTTTTGTAAGCTTTGGTAGATAGATCTGAAACGTTTAACAGCTTTCTTTACCTTTTCAGGAACCCAAACAGATGACAGTTTTCAGCACCTTTTATATTTCTTCAGATCTAGCATCACCATGTGCCCAAGAGCCTCACCGCTAACTCCACCTCATTCATTGTCGTCCCGAGATTACTCACTGATTCGTTGTCGTCGTTCAGAGATTAGTCAGCACCCGTTACAGAAAGAAGAGTTAAGAAGAAAACCAAGCATATAATCTCACCCACAAAATGTTTTCATTAACATACTTCCACTATTTACATATTTTTCATTACTACATTCCTTCCTTAACTTCTTCTATTCAAGCTTTCATTACCTAACTCTTTCTTTACATATCTCCAATCAAAAACCATCTTTACCCCCCAAAAACTCATATTCAACATCTATTACTCCTCTTCATTACATCCATTCCCTGAAGAAGATGAAGAAGAACCAGAATCTGCACACACAAATCACCTCATTATTAGCAACAATAACAGACAACTTTGCAAAACCTTTTAAACAACCAAACCCCATTTACCACTAGATGAAGAGGAGGAATCACTTGAACTGCTACAGCTACTACTACCATTAACACCATCCTTCTCTATCTCCACACATGGGAAATTGCTTACTGCCATCTCCTCTTCTCCTATGTCAATATCCTCCTCTCCACCATCCCTTGCCCTTTTCCTGCCCTCTTCTTCCATCATAACTTCCTTACTACCTGCACACTGATACCCAACACCAAAAACAATTCAATACCTGCTCAGATACTTTATTAATCAAATATCCATCAAACTATAGATACATACATATCAAATACTTACATTGTTAGCCTGTACACAAGAAACCAAGTTAGTGTTCATGTTAGAAGTTGTGGAAGCTTTCTTGCAGGAGCTACCAATGAAGCTATGCAGCTCCCAAAGCGTCTCATCATCAAGAACCCCAAGATCTAGCTCTATTTCATCTCCTTCTTGTTCCACACCCAAAACCCCCTTCTTTATGATACCCATTATCTGATCCATCCCTTCTGGCCCTAATTGCAAATTCAGTAAGCTTGCTGCCAGCTCTGATTTCTTCTCTGCTGTCATCACCAGCTTGTTTGCATCCCTACTTATTGGCATTGGCTTCCCCAAAATAGCAGACTTCTTGAGTACAGCCACTTGAGGAGCCACATGATTCGATGTTGTCACATTAGACACTGGTATCTCCAATTCAACAGCAGCTGCATCTGAAACTGGTTTTTCCACTAAAACAGGTACTTTGGCAGAACGATTTTGCTTCTTCGCTTGATTTCCCAAAGTTTTCTGAGGAGTTTGATTAAACATGTCTTCGAAAAGCAAGAGAAGACGCTCAGCCATCAGGAAAACACCAGAACCCTTGCCGTTATAAACCATGGCATTTTGGAATGTCAATCTTACGTCTGATGCAAAAGCAAGGGGAGAATCATACTCATTTTTAGCAAGCTTTGATTTAATGGTTCCAAGATCCATGGGGTTAGTAATAATGGTATGATAATCATAGAGCTTCAAGGCAGCCGCATCAACTGGAGCATTGAAAACCCAACCATGCTTGTGCTTCATCAGCTTCGCTAAAATTTGACCACATTTCCTCATCACCACCTTACTCCTCTGCACATTGTTCTTTACACGGCCACAGTGCTTCTTCGTATCTCTGATCGACGGAGCCGGCTTAGTCCGTTTCTGGCCTACCGCGCTCTTTTGGCGTTCTTTCCCTTTCAAAGCAACTTCTGGAGCCGTTGGTAACTCCAGCTGCGGTGGATGATAATTCTTTTTAGGTACCGGCGTTGAACACACCCAATGCCTGAGAGCCCGTACCCGTTCTAGATCCGAGATTAACCGTTTTTTGAGCTCTTTGAGCTCTCTTCTAGTGTACGAACTAAGACGAAAAGTTATGTACCTGTAGCCATAGGAGTTCACCGGCGCGGAATTGATCGATGAACCGGTAAACGCGACTCCTGGAGGAGCAGCAGACGGCCTCTGTTCACGATTTTTCCAAATAACATCTCTGCTGGTGTTACCGATGAAGAAATGGTTAGGGTTAGGGTTAGGGTTAGGGTTAGGATTAGGACTTATGATATTCTCTAATCTGGTGAAATTAAGCTTACTATTGTTAGTGAATTTACTTATATCACTCGAGCGTGTTTCATTCCTGCTATGTAAAAAGGCAGATGCCATAGAAATCACAATGACGATCAAAACAGACAGCAAAGAAGGGGCACTGTTGAATCAAAATGCTATTCTAATCTCCGGCGAGAAAATGGCGGGAAGCCATAGGAGCGGTGAACGGAAAGAGTGGTCGCCGGAGAAAAATTGAAGGGGGAGGATGAGGCGAGGGTTTCAATTTGAAGGCCCTCTTCCTCACGAGGCGAGTGAGAAAGGAAGGTTGCTATCGTGTCAATTTTTATAGGGCAACGGATCTGCCCGATTTATAGCTGGGGCAAGCTTCTGACCATCGATTTTGGTTTTGACGGTCCTGATGTGCTGCCCGGAACTGATGGAAGAAGGAATTAGCTGTGAAGGAAGGCCATAGATTGTTTTACAATCGACACGTGGACGTTGGCGATCGAATGCCTTTCCCTTTTGAGGACTCATTAGCGAATTCTTCTTATTTAAAGTTGCATGCTTATCAACCGTAAATTAATTTATTTTTCCAAATTTAATAAAAAAATCTTTTTAAGTTATTATTTCAGGGTGTTTTTTAATTTCTTTAAATTATATCCATCGTATAATTGAGTTCTTAATATCGAAATAAAATATCTGAAATAACAATTTATTTTTATAATTTTATTATTATAGTATTTTATTTTCGGTTTTTCTTATTATAGTGATATATTTTTCAATTATTTTTATTATAGCATCGTACTTTCAAAAATTTAACCGTCATCGTATTGGTAACCTTTTAAACAAAATTTACCCCTTATACCAGGTTTTGTTGTCACTTCATTTTCCGCGTAGCCTGTCCACATGTACGATAATACTGACATGACATTTCTTATTATAACATTATACTTTCAAAATTATTTTACTATAACATTACTAATTTCTATCACAACATTGTACTTTTAATTTTAAATTTTTTTCACTTAAACATTGTAAATTTGATCATATATGTTTACTAAAAATTATAATATCAAAAATTAAATATGTTTACAAAAGATCATTATTTCACGAATAAAAATATTCATAAAAAATCATGAGTTCATCGAATTTCATCGAAAATTTTATGTCTAGTTGTACTTGTTATGGCACAGGTTTATTAGTTTAACTAACTTCACAGTAACACAGTAAGTGGTCAAGGTCATCTTTACTTTCTCAATAAAACCAGTAAAAGTAGGATGTTAAGCCAAGATTGTCTTTTATAAAGTAAACCATGAAATTTACGATGAATTCGATGAATGAATGGTTTTTTATGAATATTTCTATTCGTGAAATAATGATCTTTTGTAAACATGTTTAATCGTTGATGTTATAATTTTTAGTAAGCATATTTGATTATATTTACAATGTTTAAATGATAGAAATATTAAATTAAAAGTACAATATAGTAATAGAAATGGATGATGTTATAATAAAGTAATTTTGAAAGTATAATACTATAATAAGACATGTCATGTCAGCATTATCGTACATGTGGGCAGCCTACATAGACGATCAGGTGGCAAAAAAATCTGGTATAATGGGTAAATTTAATTTAAAAGGTTACCCAATGATATAACATGTAAATTTTTGAAAGTACGATACCCTAATAAAAAATATTTTAAAAATAAATTGTTGTAATAGAAAAACTAAAAGTATAATACTATAACAAGAAAATTTGTAAAAGTAGGTTGTTTCGTGGATTTTGCTCTTAATATTTTTAAATTGTTTACATTATCATTTAATTTTTAACAAACATAACCAAAATTATTCATGTACAACTTATTTATTTAATTAACTTGTGTTCGATCTCGTGTATTATACGGGGTACGATGATCATTGAAAGTACGATGTTACTCCAAACTTGTACTCTTGAAATAACTCTGAAGAATAATTCTTCAGAGTTGAATTTAGAAAAGAAACTGTTAGTCCCGAAGGGAAAAGCAATAAACAGAAAGTAATTGTAGAAGGGGGGTTGAATACAATTACATAGATTTTTTTCAACTTTTTAATTCTTATTGATTTATATCAAGAATTAATACACAGAAATACAAAAGATTATTGCGGAAGATAGGAAAGGAAAACCTAACCTAAACAATCTTACAAGGAGAAGAACTTTCAAGAACAACACAAAGAGTTCTTGAAAGGAAATGAAGAACACTAAGAATTTCTTCGCACACAGGAGAGCAAGGGAGTAGAAGAGAATAGCCGATTGCTTTGAGAATGCACTAAGTAATCTTTCTAAAGCCAGTTATTTGCATGGGAGATGCACACTGCCTTTTTATACTACCTTCAGCATTTAATGCATGGGGACACTTGTCACTTGAGGATAAGAAGGCAGGGGTTGACTTGACCAATGTTGATATCTCATTTTCATCGTACATAGCGTGCATACAACACAGTTCATGCAGAGACAAACTTACACAGTTCATGCAGAGACAAACTTTGCAGAGATATCGTCAGTCTGTAGGAAGATCTCCTTTGGATGGATATGTAGCTTCAAGCAGCTACATACAAATCTTCGGTCCATGGAGATTTTCAATCTTCGGTCCATGATCTT
>NC_037532.1:32362192-32363014 GCF_001531365.2 Cynara cardunculus var. scolymus
ATCTTGAGTCCATGAAGATTTTCAATCTTCGGTCTATGAAGATCTTTCTTCAATCGGCTTGTAGTTTCAAAATATTTTCAATATGCATTTCAGCTACTTCGTAGTCTTGGTGTGTATATTATACAGTTGATCCACAACACCGCATCGGTGACCTTCTGTCTTCACATCGGCTAGTCTTTGATTTTGCCAATGRCTTTAAGTATGTACCAAGACACCAATTTACAAAGAACCAATAACTACTAAGTGTTGCTAAGGTAGAGGAACAAATCAGTGGGTCATCACCAAATCAATAGATGACCCAACAATCTCCCCCTATTTGATGATGACACAAACACTTAGAAAGAAATAAATACAAGAAACACAAACTCTAAAATTCTTTGAGAAGAAGAACTTATAAATCATGTGACCATGTACATATTCTTTTTGGGTTCTTTTCTTTCCTTTTTTTTGATTTTTTTTTTATTCTTTTTTAAACTATAAACGTATATACAAACAAATAATGAATCAGAGATAAACAAATAAAGAATGAGAAATTTAAAGTAAATACTGAAAAAATCAAAACTAGACAATGCATTAAATACTTATAGTGAAGAAAGTAGTTCAAGAAGAAGAAATCACATAGGAAAGCTAGCAATCATCATCTACTTCCATAGCGTCTGAATCAGCCACTGCAAGAACATCTCTTCTCTTCAGTTCATCCGAGATCAAAGTATAAAAGACTTTTTTGGCTTCACCAATTTTGATTATACTCAGTATCACACGCAATAGCTGAGAATCAGCTATAGGTATCTCAGAAGCTCGGAAAAATCGAAGGCAACTACT
>NC_037532.1:32363669-32375829 GCF_001531365.2 Cynara cardunculus var. scolymus
AAGGAGTGAGATCTGTTGGCTTCCTCAAATTGCTTTTGAAGAGCAATTGAGTTGGCCGCATCCTCAGAAGAAATACCTAGGAGATGAAGA
Source organism: Cynara cardunculus var. scolymus (assembly GCF_001531365.2). Classification (NCBI taxonomy): domain Eukaryota; kingdom Viridiplantae; phylum Streptophyta; class Magnoliopsida; order Asterales; family Asteraceae; genus Cynara; species Cynara cardunculus. The sequence goes on from NC_037532.1 coordinate 32,363,760, forward strand.
TCAGTTTCTTGAGGACRTGAAGCTTTAAGCACAAGTMTGTCGGCTGMAGGAACTKCAGATTGATGTCTAGCAATTTTAGTTGCTTTAGCTGCAGCAGCTTCTTCATCTGAGGTCATGGGTGCCTTTCTTTCTCTTTGAGGATTTGATACTGATATGAAAAAACAACATCTTTTCTATATATCCATTTAGAATTGATTGTATTTCTTGAGGGTTAAAATGGTAATTTGTTGTCATTCAGAGAACAATTACCAAACAACTTTGTTTCATTCAGCACTTAACCATTCTGATCCTCTTAACCATTTTAACCTCTTAACTATTCTGAACTAAATCATTCAGCAACTGTCAAACAGCCCCTTAGATTTTCCGTGGACAACCTAAAACAAAAGGTATTTACTTTTCAAAATACAAGATTTTTTTTCTACAAAGAGATCTATTTTTAAGTTCTAGGATCGTTTTTGCCATTAAAAAATATCACGTGCTTTATTACTTCTAAAAATTGTATTGGATTTAATCATAGGGATTCATTTGAACCGGGAATGGATCCATAATTTTTTTTAAATGGTGGCACCATTTGACTATAAGAAAAAATTATATGGAAAAAATTTCAAATTGTGGTACCATTTGACTATAAGAAACAAATATACGGATTTTTTTTCAAACGATGACAACATTTGACTAAGTAAATGACACTAACAATATTCGAACTTCGGACTTGGTGGACTAAAAGCCTTGCAAACTAATTTTATCAAATAAAACCTGTTCCCATTGGAGTTTTAAAATACATATGGTGACACACAACAGATTAATACAGTTACCCCTTTCACAAACCTAAAATTTTTTACCCTTCAATGGAGAAATAATACGGTGGCACGTGCCACCATATGCACCACTATAGGTCCGTCCATGATTTAAACCGTATAAACTGTTCAAATTGTATTGTAAAATAAAATTTACAATTTTTGTGGTGAGGTTTGCGGTTTGGATTTTCATCAAACCACACTATGTGGTAAAATTTACAGTTTTGAGCCATCAAACCGCACATCATATTTTATACATATTTTTTAATATATATTTTTATACAAGATTGCATGTTCAATGATAGTTGTCTTTGATTTTATAGCCTAAATAATTCTGAGGTTGTTAGCTATTCACCTAGTAAATATGTTCTTGCTAGAACTAGAACCATTTTTTTTTACACAACTTGACTCGCACACTAATTACATGAGGGGAATGATATAAGTCTTTCTTCATATCTCACAAATAGCCACTTGTACCATCTATATACACTACACACCCCATGTAGCCAATGAGGACATTGTCAAAATTTCAAGCTTGGGGGAGGATGATCCACTAAGGCCAAAACATCAAAGCAGAAGAGCAAAACTCTAAAAAGATGCTTTAGTTGGACATGTTTAAAGCACAAAAACAATGTCTCATAAGAGCAGTGTGAATGCTTTCAACAAAAAGAGCACAATGTGCCAAAAATTCAAAAAATTCAATGTTAAAGCACAAGAAAAAGGCAAGGTGAGAAAAGAAGAAAAAAAACAAAGAAAAAAATTGTTTGACACTTTGTTTGCTTTCTATTTTGAACCCAAATTCAAATTCAAAGCTCTTCTTTCTCTTGAAGTAAAACTAAAATTTGAAGCAACAATATCATAAAGGGTTTCAGATCCTGCATGTACCCCACCCCAACCATTCAACTTTATATGGGTTTAGAAACTCAACATGTGTGCAATTATTTTTTTCAATCGATCTTACTAATATATCATATTAGCCTTCAACTTTATATATTAGTTAACTTCTAAAATAAACATACAAACTCATGATTTAAAGTTAAACTAATATTTCATAATTGTGATTCACCTGTGCTGCATCACGCAGGTACACCACTAGTGTGTGTGTGTGTGTGTGTGTGTGTGTATATATATATATATATATATAATGGCTTAATCAAATGAGAACTGTTTTGTTTGTGGTAACCGTGAGATCCAATCTCAACCAATCATTTTAATATATTAAATATTTTTTTTAATTAATGTAAAAGGGCATGTTAGTAAATTACTAAATTTAGATTAAATATTTATTTATTAATTCCATGCGTTTCAAACTTCCAATTAATTTTGATTTTACATTCTTAAATTACCACATGAAACCACAATCTTTTGGGTAGCATATGAAACCACAATCTTTTCTACCACAATGTAACACAACATCTTGTTTTACCTAATACACTATTGATATTGTAACACCTTGTCCCGCATCAATAACTATTGGAATTTGTAGCCCATTATGACTTATTTCTTGGTTGTAGGCTACCAAAGAATTCTCACCATGGGTTTAGTGGTTTGGATGTTATCTTATATGGTTTGCTACTATGTGATTGAGATATTACACAAAGTGTACTTGAATGCTCATTGACTAGATTATTTTCTTGTGTTTATGCAGCAACTTCACATCTCTGTTGAAACCACAATCTTTTGGGTAACACATGAAACCACAATCTTTTTTACCATAATGTAACACAACATGTTCAACCAAAGCCTACAAATTGTTTTCCACCTCTTCTCGCACAACCAACAAGATCTTTTGTGTTTTTTGTTTTGATTTGATGAAATGTAATTTTAGAAGATTAACGGATTTCTAGGGCGCTCAAAATAGTCTCATTAAATTTAAAAAAAAATTGACCCTTTTATCCTTATTTACATACTCACATTAAATATTGGAGAGTTATTTTTGGAATTTCAGTAATTAATTTTTCTTTTATTTTCAACCATTGATTATTAATTTGTGTGGTTGAGATTGGATCTCACGGTTATCACAAATAACTAAGTTCTTCCTTGAATGAGCCCTTATATATATATATATATATATATATATAAAGAGAGAGAGAGAGAGAGAGATGAGCGATCAAATGCAAACCATCCAATTTGTACAAACCATGCAAACTTCATTCAACGAATGATAATTTTTCATTTTGTTCATATAATTATAAGAGGTTTATTAATAATTTTTATTGTGAAGAGTGTTAATCATGAATATTATCATCTTCATTATTTTAATTTTAGAGAAATATACGAAACAGTTTCATTAAAATTTCATTAAATATTATATGAAACAATTTCATAACCATATATGAAATAACTTCATCAAAAAAAAAATATTATATGAAACAATTTCACAAGATTAAACAATTTCATTAAAAAAATTCACAAGATTAAACAATGAAATCGACAGATGAGGGTGGTTTACACGGTTTGTACAAATGAAGTGGTTTGCATTTGATCGTTTTTTCTCTCTCTCTCTCTCTCTCTCTCTCTCTCTATATATATATAAGCTCAAACGAGAACCCATTTGTTTTGACTTTTGAGCAAATGCGAGAACAGTAGTGGGTCTCTAGTACTTTTAACCAATTATTTAAATTATAACAAATAAAAATATATCAATAAGGGTAGTAATATTTTTGGTATATTTTATAGTTTTTATGTTATTTCAATTAATTATAATTATCACATGATCTTAGATTGGAACTGATCACGTTGAATTTCACGTTCCCATCCCCATCGTTATCGTTTTTATGTATTTGCAATGTGATACTTAATCATCTTGCTCAACTCAAAATGTTAACCGTGATAGCAATGTGATTATCAATCAACTTCTGCACATCGATTCAAAGTGTTAACTATGATAATCATGTGATACCCAACCAACTTTTGTTAATCGATTCGTCAACTGTGCTAACAATTCCTCAGCACCCAATCGCCACTGTATGATTACCTCTTTCCTTATGATAAATGTGTGATAGGGTAAAGATTTATCTTTTTTTCCTTATGATAATTACATTGTGATAGATCTGTAATGCCCAAACAGGGTAACAATTGTGATAATCTTGTGATAAAGAAGGGAAGTCATCATACCTTACTAACTTGGGTCTAATTTCTCGATTTCTCCTTACAATTATTACATCGTGACAAATCTATGATGCCTAAACAGAGTAACAACTTATTGATTTTGCTCTAATCGTATGATACTCACACTATGATAATCGTGTGATATAGAAGGGAGTCATCGATATATATTGTGTCTATGATGAAGATGTGATACGTAACACATACCTCTTAGAAATCGTCTTCCTCTTCTTCGTCGACGCCTCCAAATAAGTCGACTGTCTTCTTTCTCCCTAAAACCATCGACTTCGTGATGTAATGTAATCTGATCGTGTTATTTTGTTTTATATTCTTATTTTCAGTTTTGCCCCTCCACTTCTTTCTTATTTTTGAAAAAAATTAATATTCATTTAAATTTGAAAAATCCCTCAAATCCTATTAAAATGTGATCTAACACATAATATTTGGTTTACAAGTGTTCTCACATTTTCGTGAATTACATGGTTTCTCATTTGAACCCTTCTCCTTATACATATATACATATACATATACATATACATATACATATACATATGTGTGTGTGTGTGTTATAACTTTATTTCTTCTAGGACATTTTTGGAGAGTAATTAGGAGTTCCGTGTATTTTCATAAGTTCATTTGTAGAATCTATAAATAACTTTAAACAAAACTAAGGGACTGTTTATTGACGTGCTTATTGGTAATATAGTTTACACTTTTAGGTAAAATTCTAATCAATCAAAATGATATATTATGAAATAGTTTATCTACTAAGTGATAACCGTGTAAGAGTCGTGGCTCTCATTTACAAGGTATGATTCTCAGTTTTTGTCATCGCTCTTACCAGGTAAAATTCTAAGTAAGTCAACCAATAAACACTTATCAAATAAACGTTTGATAAACGATCCCTAAAATAAAGGAGACAAAAAACTAGTTTAGTTAAAAAGCAAATAAAAATCTCTTCTCCCAGATCATGTTGTCTTTTCTATCCAACAATCACATAAAACACGGAAATATTTTATTTTAATATAGATTTATTTAATTCATCTCCTTAATAAATAATACACCTAGCAGAAATGCTTATTTTCAAATATGAAAACGGTTTAGATTTTTAGGTTAGCTTTTTGTATTATGGGGCGTTTGGGATTGTTTATAAAGACAATTTATTGACTTCTTCCGGTATGACATCTTGATAATAAGCATTTTTAAGTGTTTAGATAAACAACTCATACCGGTGTCAAACCCATAATAAAAAGTTTTTAAATAAGTTAAATCATTCTAACTTATAGTAAGTTGATAAAGACTTTTCTAGAAAAGCATAAGTTTGTTTCAAATAAGCAATCCCGAACCGGTTTCATGGCGATCCGATCTTGAGTTGGGATGAACAACCCCAACTCCAACTCCAATCCCGTTACAAATTTAGCAACATTTACTCGCCACAAAGCGATAGCATCTATCTGGTTTTTCGAACATCAATCGATTAACGAACGCCACAAATTAATAATACATGTTGGTTTACAAAATCTAAAAAAAAACAAACAAGAAGGAGAAGATAGGATTGGAGTACTAAGAAGAGAGTGGAAATTGATCTGATCTGTGTAATATTAGAAGAAGATGATGGTGGGATCACAGCAACACTCGTCGAGAAGACAACAGCAACACAGAGCTGCCAGACTGCACCACAAATTATACATTAATTAATTACCAAAATTATTAATTAAATATGAAATTAAAACAGTAATAGAGATCGAGATACATATATATATATATATATATATACCATCCTTCAAGGAAACCAGGTTCTCTTCTGGGAGGTGGTGCGGCGGCGTATTGATATTGTGGAGGTGCCATCACCGGTGGTCCTTGATAGTATCCTGCTCCACCTGCATACGATTACAGAATTTACAGTTACACTGGTTGTTTGTATATATGATGAATGGATGGAGATCAATTTACTACTGCTATGCTAACCTTGAGAAGCAGGAGGGTAAGGATAAGCATATTTTGGGTCGTTCATGGCGGATGAGCAGAGATTGATGATGGGATGATGGAATGATGGAAGGTAAGGTTATGTTGAATTATAAATAAAGAGGAAAAAGGGTGATTTGAAGAAAATTGGTACCCATTTCATGATTGGTAAAGTCACACCTTTCTCGATTATTCTCTCTCTTTTCTCCTTTTTATCATTCTCTTTTATTTTCGCTAATTTTTCACATTTGTTAAATGGTTCGATCCAGAATAATTTAAAATGTTCTCATAATACGGTGTAAAATGAAATATAATTCTTTGATAATTACTTACAACGAAATTAGGACGTTGAATAGCTAAAGGGAGGCTGAAGATACAAAATCAATCAGATGGTTTTAGAACCATTAAGATGTAGATTTTTTTTTTTGCAAACAAGATTCACCTCTTAACGATTCAGATGCTATCTTTTAATAAAACTATTAAGAAATAAAAAAACAACCTCTAATTCTGAATAAAATTATAATAATTTTGAAATATCTATTTAAAAAAGACATGTCGGTAAAATGAAATATTTTGTTTAATGTCACATGAAGAAATATCATATAGAGTTCATGCACGAAATGTTTTATTTTTACAATGTATATAAACAAATAAATATCACAAAAATATTAGAATTTTGTATAAAATCACTCTTATTATAAATTATATTTTAATTTATTATAATTTTATTTATTCGATAACCAAATCAAATACAACCTATTAATTAGTTTGAAAATAAAGTTATGAATAAAGAATACAGATCACAACACATAATGTTTAATCCACATTTTAAAATACAGCGTTTGTGAAACGAATAAAGAGCGTCAAACCCAAACGAAAGGTTGAGGGCTGCAGAAATTGCTTAAAAACAAGTATTAAGCAAGAAAAGTATATTATTCTTCCAAATTTCGGAATATATTCCAAAACCAATGTACAAAAGAAGATCTTAAAGAAAAATAAAATTAAAGTTCCCCATCAAGATAAAAAGCTACGAATCAGAATCATAAAAACCGCTTGAGTTTTGACAATATTCCGTGAAAATTTGCCATCGGACGTGTAACTTAGTTAGTAGAAGAACAATCCGACTTTGCTCAAAATAATGTAACAGGTTCAAGTTCAAATCCTACAAGGAAATGACCTTGAACCCTTCTACTAGCCCCAGCTGTTGAACCAGCTCTGAAACGCCTCCTCAAATATAATTATTAAGGGATAGATTTCGTATGGGACCAACCAACATGAAACTGAAATGTTTATAAAAATTGCAATATTCTCGTTCTTAATAAGTTTTCATGATATGTGATGGTTTTTATAATTGACAATAAATCAATTGTATATATCCAAAAGGTTTTCTCAATTTCGTTTTATTAAATAATATTTTAGAAGTTTGATCATGATTTTTTTTTGGAGATCATATAAATTTTTAAATCTAAAATGGCAAAGAGAATTAGGGTGCGTTTTTGCAAACCGAACTAACTCAATCTGAAAAACAACCCAAAATAATATACAACTTGATTGATTAATAGCATCAACTAATAGTTAATGGGTTAGAGTTGGGTTAGACCCAAAGAAAACCAACCTAACCCGAATAAACTAGGAGGGGCATTTGGTTTGCAAAATGGAATTTGATGGAATTGAAATCAATTAAAAGAATTTGACTTTTAAATAATCGAAATGAAATTTAACCACATGTTCGGTTGGTAGGATTTGTAGTGAAATCTTCCAATTGAAAGTCCATCTATGTTTAGCGGGAGAGTGACGGTGGGTGGAGGCTATGACGACGAGTCGACGAAATTTATAGAATGGTGATATTGATGGGCGGAAGAGGGGTGGCAATTGTGACGACAACAGTAGCGGTACCCACCACCCTACTCCATCACGGCTCCTCTACCACCCCACTCCTCCGCCTCCAATCCCCACGGTGGTCGGTAGAGGGGCCGTGAGAGGGTAGGATGGCGATGATGGATGCTGTGATGACGACAATGATGGCATGGTGGTCAGGTGGGGTAGATGTTGGTGGGTGGCAGCTCTGACGACGACAGTTGCATGGTGGTGGATTGAGGTTGGTGGCGGTCGGAACAACGACAATACGGTCGTGGTAGGGACATAGGATGTGCGGTGTTTGATTAAATTGGATGCAAATGGTCAAATTCTCTTGAAATGATTTGAATTCGACGAACTCCCAACTCCACACGACGAATCCAATCAATTCTCGAGGGATTTCTAGTTTATCTACTTATTGGTTTCAGTTGTTTTTAAGATGATGCAGTGATCTGTTGAATCCTCTTAAATTATTGGTTTTAATTACGATACACGTTAAACGTTATAAACCTGACCAACCCAAATTAACTTAGACGATTTGGATTAAGTTGAGTTAAAACGGTTGAGTTATACAAATTAGTTGGTGTATGGGATGGAGGAGTGGTTGGATATTGTTTTTAATTGTAATAATCGATATGTTTGGGGCATTCCTTAAACACCCACTTCATTAACTCATAAACACCAAAATAGGAAAACAACAAATTAAGGAACAAACCCACCATCACTCAAAATTCCATGTTTTGACGTGGATGTGATCTTCACCGTTGGATGCATTCATAACCCACCTCATTTCCCTCCGGTGTCTCTATACCTGTTGTACAATCCAGCCTGGAAGCATCCACCGGCATTTACCGGTTCCTGGTAACCAAGCGCCAATGGATAAACGTAGCTGTCACGCATAAAAACTCCCGGATCATAATTCGGAGCTCCATCACCGATGATGACGTTCTCGGGTACAGCATCCGGATTTTCGGAAATCTCCAAGGGCTCCACCGGCACTGTCGCCGTATAATTAAACGAATATTCTTTATCGAATCCGAACAAGAAATCCGGATTCAATGACCACGCCGCGGTAGCCATAGGCTTCGCCGTCTCCGGAAAAAATAGGAACAAACGGAACCTCGCCGGTTTAGTGGAAACTCGTCGGAGAAGATCGTATTCGAACATCATGTGATGGACATCATCGTCGTCAAAAACGGAGATCAAAGGTTCGAGATGTTGTCCTCCAGGCAACTTATACTTGATCTGAATCTGGAAATTGCTTTCGGAGAGATCCTGTAACTTGGAGAAGAGGTTGGAGAAGTTGATGTCGCGGTTGACGGTTAAGATTTTGGTGTGGCCGCCGAAGTAGGAGAGTTGAAGGTCGTGAGGGCGTGGGTGAATCCTTCCGCCATAACTGCACATCAACTTAACCTTGTCCATTGTTATTATGATTTGTGTGAGGTTGAAGATGAAGGTGAAATTGTGCAAAGACGCCGAATGTGTGTTTGGTAGGGTGGAGGGAGTATGATCTGGAAAGGTAAAGGACGGTGGGTTCCACACGGCTTCCACACAGGAATGGAGGCCCACAACGACTCATTTGACCCTTTTCCGTATACAAACATTATTATATGTCATCCGCAAATTCATAAAAATATTCGATTTAAATCTGATGAGTTTGAACTTGGTTTCAAAGTTCAGAATTATTAGGAGGTTACAGGTTTAAATTTAATGAGAAATAAAATTCTCTTGTAGTTATGGAGGTTTAAATACGATGATTCCAAACTATCTACAAAATAGGTGATCGTTTTAGGATTAGTCGACTCGCAAAGCAGGTCAGATATCCAAGTTAATAAAGAAAATATTCGATTTCACTTTTTAAAAACTATTTTTCTTAAGCACTCAAAGTTTGCAATAAAACTTCATACATAATTTTTTTTTTTTAAATTAAATCTTTATTATATTAACATTTATAATCGTATCAACTAAAAGAAAAATCATCAAATTAACCAATTTATACAACATACTCTAACAAAATAACCATTTTTTGGAGGAATTGTGAAAATACCCACTCAAATCGCCCTTGGGGGGTGATCCACCCCTGGGGGCGAGCCACGTCATCCCATCGCCCCCGGGGGCGATCCAGCCTTATGTATTTTTTTTTTTTTTTTGTAATACCAATTTTACTATAAATATCAATCTCCTACTTTATAATTTTCACACATTCTCTTTCATTTCTCTTCTCATATATTCTACTCTCACAACCCTTAACCCTTCAACACAATAAACCATCACAATTTTTATCTCATTAAATACAATCAACCATCACATTAACTAAAATTCGTAAGCTTTATAATATTTAATAATACAAGATTAAATTTAAAAATATTCAAAATAGAACTTATTTTAAATATATTGACGAGACGATTATAATAGTGTAATTTGTACAAAAGACGTATTTTTTTCATGTATTTTAATTAACATACGATTATATGTGTCAATATGATAAAGATGTAAAATTAAAAATGAAAAAGTAAGATATATTAAGTAAATTAAATAACTAATTATAAGAGTATAAAGTTTAATTTTCTTTTATTAAATTGAAACTTCACAGAGGAATCACCTTTTAAGTTTAAGTGTAAGCATTGGCTATTTGAACAAAAGGTTCTTAAAATAACTAAAACGTGAAATTAATTTTGTAAAATGACTATTTGTGTAAATTTCCTTTATCTACCATATTCTCAAAATTTTCTTTAGAGTAAATTAATTAGGATTTAATCCCCTGGTTTGTTAATAATTTTGGTTTTTGATTGTATAGCTTAGAAATTCTGATTTTCGTTCTCTGAGTTTATAATTTATTGTTATTTTTTATCTCTATCATAATTTATACTTTTTAGTACAAGGGACTAAAAGGGTAAAAAATTATAAATAATAGGGACTGAATCAACAATAAATTATAAATTATATGAACAAAAATACAATAAATTACAATTTTCATCTTTTGAACAATTAAATTTATAGATAATTTTGAAGTTAATTTTTTTTTGAATTTTCTAAAAGTTAACAAAATTTGTTATGTATAAAACCGGTTAATTTGATAAAATAAATAGATTTTCATAGTTTTAACAATTAAGTCCCTGTTATTCTTTTTGAACGACGACTAAATCGTTACATTTATAAAACCAAAAGAATATACATTTCTCACTTAATGTATCTGTTGGGTCACCTATTGATTTGATGATGATCCACTAATCTGTTCATCTATCTGATCCACACTTAGTAGTTATTTATTTCTTAATTTATTGGTGTCTTGGTACAAACTTAAAGTCACTGGTAAAATCGAAGATTAGCCGATGCGAAGACAGAAGGTCACCGATGCAGTACTGTGGATCAATAGTCTAATTTACACACCAAGACTCCCGAGTAGTTGATATGAAGATTGAAAATATTTTGAAGCTACAAGCCGATTGAAGAAAGGTCTTTATGCATCGAAGATTTGTGTGTAGCTGTTTGAAACTACTAATCCATCCAAATAAGATCTTCCTACAAACTGACCATATCTCTGCAAAAGTTTGTCTCTGCATGAACATTGTTGTATGCATGTTGTGTACGCTGAAAATAAGATATCGACAATGGTCAAGTCAACCCTTGCCTTCTTATCCTCAGTGACAAGTGTTCCCATGCATTCAATGCTGAAGGTAGTATAAAAGGCAGTATGCATCTCCCATGCAGAGTGACTTCCTTTGAAAGATTTCCAAGTGCATTCTCAAGCAATCGGCTCTTCTCTTATAGTTTTTTACTCTCATGTGTGTGAAGAAAAACCTAGTGTGTTCGTCATTTCCTTGCAAGTACTTTCTGTGTTGTTTTTGTAAGTTCTTCTCTCTGTAAGATTGTTTAGGTTAGGTTATCATTTTCTCTCTTCCGCAACAATCTTTATTGTATCTCTATATGTTAATTCTTGATATTCATCAATAAGAATTTAAAAGTTAAAATAAAGTATGTGTAATTGTATTCAACCCCCTCCCCTTTCTACAATTACTTTCAGTTTATTGTCATCCCTTTCAGGACCAACAATATCAACCTATCAAAAGCAAAAAACTATGAACCAATAAAATAAACGTAATATACCCTCGTCATTAACCATTTCAAACTATTCGAAATTATTTCTGGAACATAAATAAATACATACAAAAGTTGTGTCCGTCTATTTTACAATAGACCAATTACATTCATACACATGTTATATGTAACAGCCGCGATGCGGGTGTGTCACTCGTCCCACATCGGTTGGGAAGGAGAACGAAGCACTCCTTATAAGGGTGTGGATACCTTCTCTAGTAAGACGCGTTTTGGGTGGGATACGA
>NC_037532.1:32376462-32400578 GCF_001531365.2 Cynara cardunculus var. scolymus
CCCCCGTTAGGACACAACGTCCTCGTTGGGCCACAATCGGTCCGGGTCTGGCTCTGATACCATTTGTAACGCCCCCAGAACCCCGTAGCAAGATATTGTCCGCTTTGGCTAACCTGCCCGCTATACCACAAAGCAGTAGCCGCACGGTTTTCTCCTGGCATGGGCATGAACCGAAGCTCGTATCCCACCCAAAACGCGTCTTACTAGAGAAGGTATCCACACCCTTATAAGGAGTGCTTCGTTCTCCTTCCCAACCGATGTGGGACGAGTGACACACCCGCATCGCGGCTGTTACATTATATGAGTTGTATATGAGTAAACAACGGATATGAAATGTGAATTGCTTCAGTGAAAACGATTATAAAATGTGAACAACGTTTGAGCGATGGGGTACGAATAACAATCCCCTTGCAAGCCATATCAAAACATGGGAAATTGACTAAAATTGTTGTCAATCTCATTAAGGAGTTCCATTTTTAGCCATTTTTGTATCTCATTTCGACTTTTAACCATTTTTTAAGCATAAACATTAGGCATATGTTACCAAAGGGCCTTTCGCCTAGCGGTATTGTAACCCTTGGCCTTCTAGGAGGTCAGGGGTTCAAACCTCACATTAGGTGAGAAGGGTGTATGAGTTTATTTGTTGCATTTTTCGTATATAAATATTATATACTTAAAAAAAAACATTAGGCATATGCCTAAGATTTGCTTTTCTGAAAAAAGGACAAAAAAATCTCTATGCATATACGTAACTTTTTGTATTAAAAAATAGGCTTATGCGTAACTTTTAATTTATGCATAACTTTTTCAATAACGCATTTGACTAAAAAAGCAAACCTTACACATTTGCGTAGTACTTATACATAACACATTCATAATAAATGGTTAAAAATCGAAATAAGGTATAAAAATGGTTAAAAACAGAATTTTAAAAGATTTTCCGATTAAATGTATTTCTAGCAATGGGATTGTCCCCGACCCGTTAGGAAACCTAGTCCACCCATCCCGATCGGAGACAGGGATTCCCATTAAACCGGGATTTGGGAACAGGGATCCTCGTTTGGCTCAAACTGGGGATGGGTCGCACTCCCTGCCTCTCCCCGCCCCTTACCGGTATATATTAATTAATAAATTAATTATATATTAATTATTTCTATTTCAATATATTTTGGATATTAATCAATATGTTTTGGTACATATAACGTTATTTTTTTTTTGGATGACATTTAGTTTTTTTTGGTTTTCGATTTATTGATTATCTATATTTTTGGTATTAACTTAAATTCCCTTTTATTTTAGATTTACTGGGAATATATGATATTTAAACATGTATGACGCATACATTTGATTTTTTTTTTAAAAACTTACACAAACGAAAGGAAAAAACCCGTTTTCACGTTGGGGATCCCATTCCCTGTTGGGGGACAAGAATAGGGATGTGATCAAATTGCCCAACATGAATGGAGACGAAAACAGGAATAAAGATGGGAGACCGATGACGCGACCAAGGATTGGGGTCCCGCCCTATTACCATGCCTACGTACTCCTACTCCTTCCATTATAAAATTGAAAAACTTAGATAAAACCCTTTTTTATTTGTAGATACAAATTCAAACCAATTTTTATAATACACCGGCGCGAGTTGGTTTTTTTCAAATACAAAACAGATCTCGAGTTTGATTCCGAACCCCTCTCTTGCGCACTAGCCTCAGCTGTTAAGTAAAGCAAAAAAGCCGACTTATCGTTACAGATGGGTTTTATATGAGGGGAACGGTTGGGGTTGTTACTGGTAATCAACTTTTTTGTCGAATACACCAAATTAACCTATTAAATGTCTTTATGATTGAAATATCGATTCACAAATTCGAAAAAATAATTGGAATGCATGATTAAATATTCTAATATGTATCGAATGATTAATTGAGAAATGGTAAACATTTATAACAAATATATAACCCCAATAGCATTAGAAAAAGGAACAATGGGGTGTTATGTTACAAAAAAGGATGAAAGCCCCCAATGAATTTGATTTTTAATTAATTTTAGAAATTCTAATTAATATTTTTTGTGATAATTTAAATGTTATTTATTTTTGATAATTTTTGACTCGTTTAATTGTATTTTAATTCGTCCATAATATTAACAGATAAAATATCTTACATAACATTGTATGGTCCGTTTTAGAAATTGAAGAATCACTAAGGAATGAAAAACACATTTCATTATTTAATTGTGCCTATTTATATTATATTATAAAGCATTTGATAAAAATTCTTAAAAACCATTTTTTATACATGAAGTACTGTTAATTGATGCATATTACTTAAAATTCAAGATTATAAATAATTTTACGCAGGTACAACTTATTAAAGCTTCATTTTTGAATACGTGTAATTAACTGCAGATAAACATAATCAAATACAGGATAAACTTTCATTTTAAATATAGAAATATAAGATATAATTAAGATAATCATTAAGTTCTAACAAAATGTTTAATTATTATTTTTTATAAAAAATTATATTGTTAAATCAAAAATAAATTACTAATAAAAATTGAATTAAAGAAGTTACACCAAAAAAACAATAACTACTAAATAGTTAATTTGATACTAATAATATCGATTTGTTTTTTTTTTCAAATTTTTATGTTATCTTCAAATTTATATTTTCATTCAAAAAACATTATTGTTTTCTCAAAACCACATAAAATCATATTATATCGATAGAGACAAATAATAAAACTAAACATTAAAATCGAAATTTATCTCACTGCATTACACGAATACCCTTCTAATACAATATAACTAGAACCAAATTTTTCTCGATAAAAGGGTAGAAATATATGACAACACATCATAGTTTCAAATTTGAATTTTATTTATTTATTATTATTTTTTATTAGAATTTATCATATTTTTTTGGGTTAATTTGTTAAGATGAAAAAGATAAACCTTATGTAAGAGAGAAATTTTTGAGTAAACTGTAAATTTCGTCCCTTTAGTTTGTCAAAAATAACACTTTTTCTCCCTATAATTTCAAATTACAAGATGACCATCATGGTTTGCAAAAACATCCGAATTTGATCATTCCTTTTATTAGCCGTAAAAATTCCTTTCTATATGATGCTTTTTTTCATCTTTTTTGACGATTTTTTTTCATTTACTCAATCAAAACCCACATGAACCAAATCACAAAATCAATTTTGATGGGTTACAAGACAAAAATAATCGATAAAAAAACGAAAAATACCCCATTTAACGGAATTTTTAACAGCCGTTAGAGAAAGAGACCAAATTTGGACAATTTAGCAAACCACGATGATGATCTTGTAATTTGAAAACTATAGGTACAAAAAGTGTTATTTTCGACAAAAAAACAGAGACCAAATTTGTAGTTTACTGTAATGTTTATCACGGTTTTTCAAATTCTAAAAAAGACATAGCCATTAATTACATACAAACAAATAAGTACATATTGAAATTGACAAATAAATGGCTCTACCTAAATTGAACATACGACGTTTTCAAACCACTCAATTCACACCCTCTTTCATCTGAGGCTCGACCAATGGTTCATGAGTTCGTACAATCATAGGTACTAACGTAACAAGATTCCATAGTTTTGGGCATTAATTATAGAATCACAAGGACAAATAATGAGTTTTCGATATCAGATATAATTTTTTTTTGGAGATATTCACCTTTTTTCTCCATTTTGGAGAAATGGTGCATAAACTGTTGGGTCGTTTACTAATGCGAATGGAGTAAGTGTTTACGAGTTAAGAGTCACCACCCTTGATTATATTACCAGGAGTCGTTGTAAGTCTTGAATGATGTAGCATGATAAAAACCGATAATCTTACCTATTAAGTGAGGATGGTGACTCTTAGCCGGTTAACGTTTACCGTGTAAGACATGCTTACCCACAATCTCACCATGCCATTTTGATGACTGACGATCTTACCCAATAATGTAAATGAAAGTAGTATATCTTACTCAGTAAGCATTTACTTGGTTACCATTTGTAAAACACTCCGTAGACTGATTCAAACTAAGTATGGATGTCTGTATCAACTTATAATAAACACTCTTCAAATTCAAATTCAAAGAGTTCGTTTGGTTTGGTTTGATGGAACATTCTTTAAGGTTTTGAATTTTGTTGAAAATTTTGAAATATTTTTATGTTTTTTGTTTGTAAAATTTAGAGTGAAATTGAATTCCATTTAATAGATAATTTATAAAAAAAATCTATATCCATATATAAAAGCGAAATTTGGAGTTGCTTAGGTGGCACAATGAGAAATCTTCATTCACCTTTTTCTATTTTCTCATAATTTTGAATTTCTTTGTTAGATTAAAAGATTCTGATAAAATGAGTTTTAACTTTTCATTTAATCTCTCGTATTCTTTATCATTTTATATGATTTTTATTTACACAATATAAATACATCAACAAATATAATTTTTATTTGTCTTTACATTTTTTTTAATGAAATCAAATATTTTATTTGATGAATCCATTAATTAAATTTATAGGATTATAATTTTTATTTTTATTACTTAGTAATGTAATATCATCAAAAAAAAATATATATATATATATATATATATATATATATAAGCGCAAAATGTGGAGTTGCTTAGGTGACGCAATGTAGAAAAAATATTCTTCAAATCCTTTTTTTCTTAAATTTTTAGATTTTAAATATTTTTTAATTTATTTAATGACTTTATAATGTGATTTATTTATTTTGGTGGATCTCATTTATTAAGTCATGAATGCATCAAACCTTTTGGTTTTCATTGGTTTTATATTTATATTTTTTAAACCTTTCATCTATTTTTCACTATATCTTTTATAATTTATTTAATGATAAATTACAATGAAATACTCTATCAAAATGGATTTAACAACCTTTAGTTCTATTTTATGTTTAAATGAGTTTATTTAGTTTTTTTTTTTTTTGTATTATTTCACTTTTGTAGAATTTCTTTTTCATCGGTATTGATGTTCTTCCTCCATAAATTCGGTAACACTTTATGCTTTTGTAAGTTGTATATTGTTGATGCCTGTATATGTGTGTGTTTCTTCTCGATCGAAAACATTATTTTGCTTATGGTTGTTATACGTGCATTCAAAAAGAGGAGCTGCTAATATAAGATGTACATGTTTGTTGTAGTCGTAAATCAATGCATTGGTAATAAGTAACCTTATAGTATTTTGGAATTATAACTTTTACCATGCATGTGGTTTGATTTATTTGTCAACTTTATGTCATATTTTGTATCCATTTGTTTTAAAATATATCATTTAATAGTAACTTAAGTAGCAGATAATTAAACTATGATTGTTATTAAGAATTTTCATCATACAACATATTTCATAACATTATATATTAATTAAATAGGTTTGAAATCAATCTTTATAAACCAAATTTGACAACGGTAATTATTTCGAACTCGCGATTTCATCACTATAAATATTACATATAAACTTGCAATATAGTCCATCTAAAAATAGATTTTAGAAAATAAACAAGTAAAACAAAATATACATTTTTTAATATCTGAACAATGCGCGGATCGAACACTAGTTACAGATGATTGTAAACATAATTAAATTAACTTTTATTAATTGATTATTACATAAAGAATGTTTTTAACATATTTAAAGCATTTTCATGAACAAATTCTATGAAATCTCCCAAAATACTAATTACCCACAATGGAATTTCCAAATCTAATGTTTGTGAGATATCAATTCTAGACTTTCTTTAAACTAAACACGAGATTGAAATGAAATCCAACTTCAAAACTTAATAAATCCACCAAATCCTCTGAAATACGCATTACACCGTGGGATTTCTAAATCCAATCCTTGAGGGATTTCCGTTCCAGAATTTCCTTGAAAACAAGGCGAGATTGAAATGAAATCCAATTTGAAATCACACTAAATCTTAAATTAAACGAACATCAAAACCAAATAATTTGAAAAACAGTGCCCTTGTATAGTCTTAAGGGCATTGCTATATGCACCATCATTTAAACCGACAGATTAAATTATACGGTGAAAATGTAAAAAATAAATGTTAATGTTAAAAGAGAAAGTTACTAGATAGCAGTGAATTTAACCCTATTAAAGGCCCACTAGTAATCCTTCTAAAAGGAAATATATAGATAATAGATCCAAAAAACTTTTAAAACGATAATAACATTTTAAAGGGAAAGAAAGATACCTACCTGTATGGCTTGATGACTCATGGGGGTACGACCAGCCTGACAAGGTCTATGCAGCCAAGTCCATCGTTTTCGGTGCAGACACATCTGTGGGTCAAACCACCCACACCCATCTCACAAGATTCTTTTTAAAAACCCTGCACACCATTTCCCACAAGATCAATCCTCAAATTTCCACCTTATTTATATTCACCATATAGCTCAAATGCCCTTAAATCCTTACCCAATTTGCTTGATGATGCAGCACCCCAGTAGTCAACCACAAGGTCTTCTTGAAGACTTGTTGACTCCAATCAAACAGAGTTTGACCACATTTCCTAATGTAGATCCTGGGTTATTTTGGGATACCAGTTATAATGAAGAAGATGATTCATTATTAGCTTCTTCTTCTTCTTCATTTTTGCAGCTTATATCATCCTCCATAGAACCCAGTTTTCAATGCTCTTCTTACACAGGTGAAACAGTCGACTTCCCTGCAGTTTTGCCAAATCTTGACAGCTTCACACCTGGGAATGTTTCAAATTCTTCATCATATGGACAACAAGTGTGTGAATATGAATATGAATATGAACATGAATATGAAAATGATGCTAAAGTAAGGTCAATGGTTTCGGTCCAAGAAGGGTATCCAACAATGGTGACTCAAGAAGATGTTGATGGTGATGATAAGATTCATGAAGAACAGCAGAGGGTTGTTTCTGATAATCAAATCCCAGTTGTTTTTAGAAGTGGGGAAAAGAAGAGATCTAAGAAGGTTGAAGGACAGCCTTCCAAGAACTTAATGGCGGAAAGACGGCGAAGAAAGAGGTTGAATGACCGTCTTTCGATGCTCAGATCAATTGTTCCTAGAATAAGCAAGGTTAGAAGCAAACACCCATGATTTATTTGCCTTCTTTTTCCACATTCATAATGAATAATTCCCTTTTTTGCTTTTCACTAATTTTCTTGAATAAAAATAGATGGACAGAACATCAATACTTGGGGATACAATAGAGTATATGAAAGATCTATTGGAAAAGATCCATAATTTTCAAGATCATGATATGGGATCAGATTTGAATAGCTTGAATTTGATGGGAAGCTTCAAAGATTCTAAAACAAATGAAGTACAAGCAAGAAATCCCCCTAAGGTGCTACTTCTATTCTACCTCTTTGCAATTTGCATCCATACAAACACACACAATTCCTAGCGAACACACATTAATTTCTTGGAATAAATTTTCCAGTTTGAAGTAGAGAGAAGAAACAACGATACCCGAATCCAGATTTGCTGTTCATCGAAGCCAGGGTTGCTGGTTTCAACATTGAACACACTTGAAGCTCTAGGCCTAGACATTCAGCAATGTGTCATCAGTTCTTTCAGTGATTTTTCCCTTCAAGCTTCTTGTTCAGAGGTATATATTATCACTCTGTGTGTGTGTGTTTATGTGATATTATATGCTTTTGTAATAACGTAAACTGGATTTTAGGCACAGGAAAATCGAGCGATAACAAGTTCAGAAGATATAAAGCAAATATTATTCAGAAATGCAGGTTATGGAGGGAGATGTCTCTAAAGAAAGCATGGATGAAACTTTAGACCTTAAGAAATGTTAGTTTCATTTAGTAGGAGAAGTTTAGTTCAAGTTCAACTCTTGTTATTTAGCTTTAATCTTTTTGCAGAAATTTAGCTGTTTTTCCGCTGTTTCATCTTTTCAATTGTTTACTTTTGAGTTATGAACACCACCTACTCCAGATCCTCAAATTTCTTGATTAAAAAAAGAAAATTAAAAAAAAAAGACAATGATTCCCCCTTTTAATCAAACAGGGAAGGTACAAAAAGATGCAAATTTCAACAGGAGAATTGTATTTAAAATTTAGCAAGACATAAGAATGTTTTGTGGCCCCTACCCATGAAGAATAGGAATGTTGTCAGATTATATGTATAGTTTATATTGGTTTTCAGGTACAGAATATATATATATAGCAAAGATTATTCAACATATATATGATTTGGTGCATATATGACAAGAAATTGTATAGGGTAAAGGAAAGGGATTTCTATGTTCAAGATCACAAAAATATATTCAATCAACAGTTTCTAAAAAGCAACATCAATTTCAATGAACATGTTGATCAAACCCTAAAGTCTCACCAATCATTTTAAGCATATGGGCATCACCACCCAAAAATGCACACAGACAGAGATGTGTTATTGGTTTCTAGTTAAATTTACTACTTGATTTATGCTATTGAGATTATATATCATCATTTCTGAAGCTAAAAACCACAAGGTTGACATCAAAAATCTAATCGAACCGTGAAAACCAGAGAGTTTGTGAGATCACAGGGTTGGTCCCCAATTGAAACTATTAGAAGTAGAAATTATGCAATCAAAATCATCTAATTGATTAAAAAGCAAATGGCAATCAAATATATAAAGTAATGAAAATTGTTGAAAATTACGATGTCTGTGAATAAACCTACATGACATCCTCTTTTTCGCATAATTATCCGAACTTGCAGATCTTCTCAATACTGTTTTCCTGAATACGGGGAACTTTGTATCGTATCATTGAATTTTATAAACGTCTACCAACCTTCGTGAGTTTAGGTTTCTGGGTTATCCAACTTCTCCTCCTCCTCCTCCTCCTTGAAGAAACTCCGTATTTCCGGCGAAGGTGAGAGTTGCCTCTGGAGATGGTAATCGGATCATCATTTATCGTTTCAGATTAGGAGAAGCGATACCTTCTTCATCAGTGACCTCAATCAGGTAAACCATGTAGTTTCAGAGGACAATATCTGCCGAGGGGTTGCTCCTTGTTATTGGCGCATTTCCACAAACACTTGGTGGGGCTAGGGAAAAATCAGATGTTCAAACTTTGAAGCCCATGTTTTGGGCTGAAGAAAATTCATAAGTCAACCCCATTTAATTTGGGTTGTAGAATGCAAAATTCAGCCCATCAAGAAACCATGGATGGTTAAAAATATGAAAATATATTTTCTTTATTTCTTTCTTTACATTCTTTTTTTTTTAAAGGCAAAAAAAGAAGGACAAGAAAGAGAGTTTCGGCATGGTCATCACCCTCACCAAGCCAACCAATATATTAAACAACAAATCCAGCAAGAAGCTAGACACAAGAAGATACAAAAATCCACCACAACAAGCGAGAACAAAAAGAAACAAAACCGAAACATCCCCAGACAAAGGCCAAGGCAAACCCAAACCAAAGACAGACAAAGAGACTAAACATGGTAAGGAGAAGAAGACCAACTATCCCAATTAAGATGGAACTTACGATTCTTGTTCCCCATCCAAAGCTTGGATAAATTTTGAACACAAGGGAATGGGTCTTCACCTTTCTTCTTAATTTCCGCACCATCCTCAGCATGAAAAATTTCATTCCTCCACTTCCAAAGTTGCCAAAGTGCCACAGCGCAAACTGATAAGAAAGTCACTCCAACCTTGCGATGAGTGCCTACTTGGTTGATCAGCATTTTAAAATCAGACACCAAGGATACACGCGGGGCTTTAAGGTCCCACCAAGCCCATATTTTTCTCCATAGAATGCTTGCCACCGAACAAGAAAAGAAATAATGGTCCATTGTTTCAACACCTTTGCCACATAGGATGCACTCCAAAGATTGTAATGGAATTCCTCTTTTTGAAAGATTAAATCTTACCGGAATAGCCTCTTTAAAGAAGCGCCAAGTGAAAATGTTTACCTTATTTGGAATTAAAGGATTCCAAATACACGGTTCATTGCTTCCAACATTTGTATCAACCGCCCCTTGAATTAATTTTGACAAGAAGTTGACCGAGAAAATCCCTTTCTTGTTCCAATTTCAAGACCACATATCCTCACCTGAAGTATTGAAAGCCACTTGAGAGAGTTGTTTTTTTAAGGCTTATATCCCTAATTGTTGTTTTCCAATCCCAAATCCAACAACAATTAATATAAGTCCATCTTTCTTTGAAAGAAGCATTTTTATTCCTTTCCATAGCATAAAGTATAGGAAATAGGTCTTTCAGCTTTGAGCCTTGATCGATGCTCGCATCTTTCCAAAAAAGAGAAGAAGAATCTTTAGCAACCTTTTTCGTAAACGAGTGGATAACATTCTGACCTGCAACTTCCACATTCTTACAAGTGTTGACAATAGAAACCCATACGCTTTTTCCAACCAAAGGCCTATTTGAAAAAAGACCACCATCCTCACCATAAAATTCAGAAATGACATCATTCCATATCGCATTAAAACTAGACAGGAACCTCCAGACCCATTTTGCTAACAAAGCGTCATTTTTAGCTTTTAAACTAACGATACCCAAACCACCATTTGACTTAGAGCTCAAAATTTTCTCCCAAGCAACCCAATGTAATTTTTTTTTCATCCTCCTTAAATCCCCAAAAAAATCTTCTCCTTATAGATTCCAAAGTTTTTAAAACTGAGTTGTGCGCTTTGAAAAGAGAAAAGTAGAACAGCGGAAGAGAAGATAGCACCGACTGGATCAGAATAAATCTTTCGCCTATAGATAGGCAATGAGACTTCCAATATGAAAGCTTTTTAAGGTATTTATCTTCCACGACAGACCATGAAACTTTTTTCTTCATGTTACCACCAACGGGAAGCCCCAAATAAATGAAAGGAAAAGGCCTTACACATTAACATAACTGCCATATTGTTGACCTCCGCCTCCGAAACTCCAATACCAAAAAGATTGCATTTGGATAAATTTATGTGTAGTCCTGAAACATCATGAAAGCAATTAAGAATATGAGTAAGAGTTACTAAATTCTTACGAGACCATTTTCCAAAAATTAAAGCGTCATCCTCAAATTGAAGGAGAAAAAGATTCCGATTAGACTTCGCAAGCCGGATGCCCTTGAACAGCCCCTGATTGCAAGCAGTCCTGATCATGAGCTGTAAGACTTCCCCCACAAGCAAAAAAAGAAACGGAGAAAGAGGATCTCCTTGCCTTAGACCCCTCTTCATGTAAAACTCATCAGAAGGCGTTCCATTTATCAAAATAGAAGTAGAAGCAGATTTTAAGCAAATGCTAATCCATTTGATCCATTTCTCTTCAAAACCCATTTGCTTCATAGTGTGAAAGAGAAAGTTCCAGTTAACTAAATCATAAGCCTTTTCAAAATCCACCTTGAAAAGAAACATTTTCATTTTCTTCTTTTTGGCGTGATTCACAATTTCATTTGCTATTAAACAACCATCCAACATTTGCCTTTCCGGGATGTAGGCGGATTGATTGCCACTGACAAGCTTGCTCATAACCTTCACCAATCTATTGGTCAGAAGCTTAGCAATTATTTTATACATGCAACCAAGTAAACTGATGGGCCTATAGTCCTAGATATCCAAGGGATCTATTTTTTTAGGAATCAAAGCAATAAAAGAAGCGTTGCATCCCCTGGAAATCCTGCCCGTTTTTTTCAAAGAAAGTGACCGCATCAACTATAGACCTGCCAATTACTGACCAAAACTTCTTAATAAAATTGAAATTTAAGCCATCAGGCCTAGGAGCTTTCGACCCATTACAAGACCAAGCAGCCTCCTTTATTTCCAAAGCAGAAAAAGGCGATTCAAGAAAAGCGACATCATTAAACGATAATTTAGAGAAGAGAGGGCTGATGAACTTTGGTCTAGAGGAGCAAGGTTCTTTGAATCTGTCAGCAAAGTGCTTTAAGAAAGCATTTTTGACGACCAAAGGATTAGAGTTCCAAACCCCGTTGCAAATAATTCCTTTAATTTTATTCCTTCTCCGACGATTATTAACAACATTATGAAAAAACTTGGTATTTTCATCCCCTTCTAAAGCCCATTTAGAACGTGATTTTTGATTGAGATCCAACTTTGCACGATTTTCCAAAAACATCAGTTCAAAAATCCAGTCATCTCTTTTTTGGCAGTCGGCTACTGAAATACCCCCCCTTTTCAGCTTTAGAATCCCAATCGACCAAGGCATTAAAAATCTCATCTTTTCTTTTTGATTCGCTGGCTAAAATTTTTTTTGACCAAATTCTCAAGTCTTTCTTAAGAGCTTTAACCTTCTCCTTTAAGACAAAATCAGCAGCCCTATAGAAAGAGCTTGAAGACCAAGAAGAGATGACCAATTTTTAAAAGTCATCGATACCCAACCATGAGTCAAAAACTCTAAACTGTTTGGGCCCTATATTAAAGTCATTTACTTTCAAAAGAATAGGGCAGTGATCTGAAATAGATCTATGTAAGACCTGCACGAAAGGATCTTTCCAAATAGAGAAAAAGTTAGAAGTTACCAGAAAGCGATCGAGCTTGCTTATTTTAAATTTAATTTAATTACTTGATATAATCAAACAAGTGTCTTGTTAAAACAATTGCTTCCAAGGTTAAAATAGTAGTTTTCATTATCAAGACAAACATTACTTAGAGGTTGTTTGGTTGATTTTTCATGAAGTTTTTAATAGATAAAACTATTTGTATGGATTAATTTATCTGTATAGACTGAAAATGTTTTTGTTTAGGGGGTTCATAGATATAGTTAGCGCGTTTTTAATTAAGACGGGCAGGTTTAGCAAAAGAACTTGACTTTTTCTGTATAAAACTCCCCTTTATAAGCTTATTGAATAAGCCATTATCTATATTATTTTTGCTTTAGATTATCTTCAAAACTTGTCTCAAAATTTTCAATTATACTTTTTAATTAAAACATACAGGAGCATTGATTTAAATAAAAGTTTCAAATAAGTTACCGGATTTTACAAATCGTCAAAGGATGCTGGTGATTTTTATGTCATCAAACATTTTCATGTAATTTAGATGAATTTGAGACAGATGAAGATTTATTTATGGTGCGAATTACGAAGTGTGGTCTTACATATGCCTTATTGAATCTTAAATTTTCATACATAGGGGTCAAGGGTGGAGCGCCCCTTGTGGGTATAGCCCCCCCGCGACGTGTAGATCAATGCCACTAACCCGATGCATGAGTTACTGCCATTCAATTTTTTCATAATCAGTTTATACATCACTAGCAGTGAATGAGCATCAGCGATTACATTAGCTAATGACCATAACCTTCATCTTAAGGTGCTTACGGCCGCAATCTGTTGATACACATTATCGACAACATCAATTGTTGCTTACTGGCACGAGCATCAACTGATGTATTCGATTGGTGCATTATGCTACCGATGAAGTTGGTAGTGTAACTGCTTTACAACAGTCTCTAACCACTATAATAACTACCCATATAGAGGTAATTTTTGTCTCGTTTGATATAAAGACGATTAAAACCAATCTTGTTGTACACTCGAGTATTTTTGTCCAGAAACGAAAGTGAGATTGTAGATTATCCCATTACATATTTCGTATAACCTTATGTTTGAATTGTCAAATTGTTGTATTTGGAGAGTTTTCACGCTACACGACTCAAAATTTTATCAGAGTAATTATTACCACGAATCCAGTTTTCTAACGAAGGAATCAGATAATCTAATGAAAACTCTATACATATGTTCTTGTTTTCGAGTATCATTTAAAAAATAAACAATGTGATATATAATTAAATAAATATTTAATTCTTAAAGAAATATTAAACTAGTTTTTAAAGCATAAATAAAATATTAAATCTTTAAAAAAAGGCAAGCAAGTATATGGGTCCTTTGGAATATATGTTGCCTACCCAACATGAGGTTGGGAGTTGAAGTCATGAAATTTAGTGGGTTTAGTAGACTAATTAAATTAAATTAAATTAAATTAAATATTTCATATTACATATCCTAACCAACTTTCAAACCAGTTTCTTAATTTTATATATAATTAATATATTATTATAAAAAAGGATAAATTACGTTAAAAAAATATTTATTTTGAGTCCAGTGTTATTTTACTAAGCTACCTTAGGATGCGTTTGGTATGCATTATTCAAGCAGAACAGAAACTGACAGATATGACAAGATTAAACAAAATAGTTGTTCAACGTGTGATAAGATAAAGTTGGACAAAACAGAACAAACAAAATAATCAAGTTGCCCTTGACGTCTTATTTATCTCTTCTGTATTTTGATTAATTTATTAAATATTATAACAAAATACCATTATAAATTTCCTTCAAAACAATTAAAATGACACTAAATTTGTTATCAATTAAATAAATTTAAATAAAAAAATAATTGAAAATTTCATATTTCATATTTCATATTTCATCTACATTCTAAATTTTGATGATTATTATAAGCTATTTTCAAATATATAGTTACAAAAATATATTGTATTTCTATAACTCAAATAAAGATCATGTTTATATACTTTGAATATTTACAATAATATTAATCACGTCGGTTACATCAACGTTTATCCAAATAGGTTATAATTTTTTCAAAGACGGACAACTCTAGAGGTGAAGATCGTTAATTGGTCGTAAAAGATCACTTCTTGTTAGCAAAAACACCTCTGCCAAAAAAAAAACGAGCTGAAGTTAACAAAATAATCAATCTATTCCATTGAATCCACTTTATAGTTAAAACCATCTGTTAAATAGTTTCCAATTTTTTTGGCGGTGATTCTCCATGCATAACCTTGTTGTGCAAAAAAGAGTCAGAAGAGATGGTTCGCGTCGTTGTGACTAGGCTGTGAAGGCTCTCAGCTATGTGGATAGTTCAATATCTCTCAAGATAGTCATAGTTTACTTTAAAAAAATGTGATATAGGTATGCAAGAAAATTGTGATTGAATTTTTAATTGCATTTTAGACCCTTGTAGTTAGTATTTTAATTTACTTTATGTCTTTACTTTTTTATTTTTTTTTATTTTACATCATTATGATGTTATTATGTACACCGTATATCGATTAAAATATTTCAAAAAAAGTATTTTTATTTTTTTACAAATTATATCATTATGATTGTCTCGTCAATACATTCAAAATGAACCCAATATTGAAGATTTTTTGATTTAATCATATTATTAAATATGTAATTAATTATTTTTAATACTTACTCTTTATACCCTTGTAGTTTTTATTTATTTATAACTATAAAGATATAAAGTGTAAATATTAAAAATAGTGTTTACCTATTTATTATATTTAATAATATGACTAAATCTAAAAATACTTAATATTTGTCTCATTTTGAAGGTATTGACAAGACGATTATAATTATATAAATTGTAAAGAAATAAATGTTTTCTTTTTTGAAGTATTTTAGTTCATATATGGTTTATATATGATAACGATGTAAAATGAAAAATGAAACAGTAAAGATATAAAGTGAATTGAGTTAGGTAGAATGACTATTTTTGCTAATTTCCTATGATTCGGTCTTTGCTAAAATTTTGAACCAAATACAGATCGATAATCCTAACCGTACCTTAACTGATCATTTTGATTTTAAAAAAATAACAAATATATATAAAGCTGACAATTATTGTAAAAAATATTTTGAAAAATTATTTAATTGTAAATAAATTAATCATAAGATACAAAAATCAGTTAACTTTTGACATGATAAACTAATTAATTCTTTTGATATATTCGGGTTTTTTTCCTTGAATATCCTTTGTATCTTCAAGTTGAATTTTTATTAATTTTGTCGGTTTAAATATTTTTCATCGCTTTTAATCTTTTTTAATTGATCAAATTGACTGGTGCTTAGATCTAAAACATCCGGTATTTCTTCGAATAAACTTTCGATTCCGTTTATATCTTTAAATTATTTTATAAATTTTTCTTACACTAATTTACTATCAATGGCCATAAATAAATATTTTGATATTCTTTTCAATTTTCTAGTCGTAATAAATAACCGGGATAACAGCAACGAGTCTTAATCGGTCTTTTTTGGGACTTTGATCGAGTCTCAACCAAACCGGTTTTTAGTTAACCAAGGAACAGTTTGGCTTTATCCCGATTTTTTAACCGGTTAAAGATCAATCCCAGTTTCAAATTTTAACAGATTTTTTTATATATAACTGATTTTTAGCCAAATACTTTTTGCACCGATACTCAATTCTTACCACTCATTATCAATTAACCTTTCTTTGTGCCTCGTTAGATAATTGATTCCGTGTCTGCCTTAAGGATAAGGGAAGAACTGCATGTCTTACTAGTCGGATAGAAGCCTACCCACCTACCAGCCTACCTTGTTCATTAAATAGAAATTTATTATTTTCATTAAAATAAATAAATTTAATCTTGATGACAATATAAAGTAATAAACTTAAAATATGAATTGTAAAGTACCACCTTTGTGGGAGGATTCCACTTATTAACCCAAAGACATGACTCATAATTCATAAACCACATGATTTATTGTTAAAAAAGAATATATAAAAAATAAAATCATTAAATTTTCCATCATTCATACCTAATTTTCTTATCTCGTCCAATTAAAAACTCTTGTGGTTTATATCTATTTTTTTTATTAACATAGATATTCAACTTGTTATGCGAGCCGACTAATCTCATGGCGATCATCTGCTTTGCAGATAGTTCAGAGTCATCGCATTTGAACTTCTGTGGCCACAAAGGGGATTTTTATTTCTCCTTGGATCTGAACTTGGGACCTCCTGATATTTTTGACCTTTAGAGTCAAGCTCAAACTAATCAGACACCATCCTTGTGGTTAGTTTATATCTATATTTATTGCTCAAATACATGGAAAATTAAATTAAATTGATATAATAATTAGTATTACCAAAAATTACGATGCTTATAAAAATATAGTCTTATGAAGCTCTAAGGTTTCGTTTGATTTGTAGGAATATAATGGATTTGGAGGATTTGAATTTCAAATTCATTCTAATCTCATGTTTGGTTTGTTGGATTGTCCGGATTTGAACTTTTAAGATTTAATTGAAATCCTACATACATAGGATTTTGAAATCCTTAGAGAGTTCTCGAGATTTCGTATGATTGTATAAAATAAGGTTTTAGAAAATGTTGAAAACATTTGTTTTGTTAAAACTGATTAATAGAAATGTTATTTTATCAATGTTATTGATTATTTAACAAAAACCCTGAAGGTTTAGGCTAAATCTGTTAATTAATTAAACCACAAGGGTGGTGCCTGATTGGTTTGAGCTTGGTTCCAAATGTCAAAAGTACCAGGAGGTCCCAGATTCAAATCCAATGAGGAATAAAAATCCCCTTGTGGCTACGGAGGTTCAAATACGCTGACTCCGAGCTATCTGCAAAGCAGATGATCGTTCTAGAATTAGTCGACTCGCATAACGGGTTGGATATCCAGGTTAATCAAAAAAAATATATGTTAATCAATTAACGAATAAACGTGAAAATATGGGGTTGATACTTGATAACGATGGGTGTATTTAAGAATAAAGTGATGATTAACTTGTAAAAGCAAATTTTCTTTTTGAATAATAAGCATAATTAATGGATAATTAGGTTAAATTAGATGCATGTGTGAATCCCACGTGGGTACATTAAAACCATGTAATAAATTTCTTTTAATTTTAGATTGTTTTATTAATTATATCGTAAAATTTATATACATGTAATTTTTTTAAAACTACCTCATCAATTAAAGATTTGATGAAAGCATGGTATTGGATAAAATGATATGATATAGCTATAAGTAGGGGTGTTTAAAAATCCGACCAACCTGATGAACCCAACCCAACATGAAATAAGTCAACCCGAAGCTACTAGATGTCTAATCGAGTTGTAAAATTGTTAAACCGTATGTATTCGGTTGATATTAAGTTACTATTATTTGAACCCAACCCAACCTGATGAACCTGATATCCTTTTATTTCTTGGATTTAATATGATTGTTGAATTTCTATTAATATGAATTTAGACAATTACATTATCATGTATACTCTTTATATACACATATTTTCAATTTATTCACATCTTTATATAACTCATTCGTATATATGTTCAGTAACTGTGAACATATATATGTAAATTGAGAAAATTAACTGAATGTGATATACGTAAGAAGTTGTATCAAATGGTTGATTTTGAGAAATAACATTTTCTAGGTTAGAAGACTATTTTAATGTATTAAATTATCAACCCGACCAACCCGTAAGGGTTGGGTTGCACTTTGGTTCGAGGTTGGATTGGGGTAAGATTTTTCAAACCGCAAGCATTGGGTTGAGTTGTTCAAATGTCTTCAACCCGATCAACCCAACCCATGAGCAACCCTAGTTATAAGAGTAATTTACATTTTTAGTCCCTATGATTTGTTGGAAATTTCTATTTTCATTTTTGTGATTTTGAAATTATAATTTTCATTCACATGGTTTTATAATTCATTATTGTTTTCGTTCTAATAGTTAAAACTTACGTTTTTAGTCCCTATAATTCTTTTCTCATCCATATGATTTACAATTCATTTCTATTTTAGTACTTTATACTTAAAAGTAGTGTTTAGCCTCATGAACAAAAATAAAAATGAATTACAAACCATAGAGACGAAAATCAAAATTTCAAAACTACAAGGACAAAATCCACGATTTGTAACAAACCACGGGGATGAAAAACGTAATTTACTCTAATTATAATTAGTATTGGAAACTTATGCAATAAACATTAATAAATTGGATAACTGTGGGTATCTTGACCAGTACGCTTCGATTAATTATGTGGCATACTGAAGTTAACAGCCATATAAACATATGCTGGTCATGAAGGAATTTAAACTGCCACTTATAAACTAGTTTTTCTAATATCATGACAGTTGGTATTGGTAACAATTCTTGTGACAACGTTCTACTTCGACGTCGTTGGTGACGGTGAGTTGGTGATACAATGGTGCATCGACAATGGCAACGTCGATCCGCATAAGGTAATCAAGTTGACTTTCGTTATTTCACTTGATTTGTGGGGCTTAGTTTTTAGATGGATTGGTTTTTTTTCCTAACCTACTCATGTACGGTCATGTATTTGATCAATCGTCGATGGTTCATTGACTTCATTCATAGTTGGTGAAACATCTGCCAACAATTGAAACAGTTTTCAAAGGAAACTGTGGTTTATGAATGTTAGGAATCTTGTTAGAGTCTCACATTGATTAGACATAGTTGCCCTTAATGTATGCTGGAACCTTTATTCCCTTCTCAACGATTGTTTCAGAAAGTAATCTGATACGCTTCCACGTATTTCACATGGTTTTAGAACCAACATCTACTTTTTGACACTTATGCTCGATGCTCAACACTTTAGGACATATGTGCATGTCTAACCTACGTTAACCACACATATGCTATACTTGGACCTTTTTTTGGTTTATTGGATCCTGTATTATTTTATTAAAAGCTATTTTCAAAGGATAATATTATCTCACAAAGTTCAAATATTCAATGGAAATACTAAGGGGCTGTTTACAAAATGCTTATCCTGGTAAGCATTTACCAAGTGACATTACCTCACCGGATGAATATGGTAAGGATCACGAATCTTACCCGGTAAGAGCGAAACAAAGACCATGAGTCTTACCCGGTAAGTGAAGACGATGACTCTTACCAATGTAAGCGCTTACCGGATAAATTGTTGTATATGATGTCGTTCTGGTGAACTAAAATCTTACCCGATAAGTAATAATAGTGTTAGATTTTACTGATAAGTACTTATCAGATAAATGTTTGATAAACGACCATTAATAAGTAATAATTGGTAATGAATGCAAACACCGCCAATTTTACTGAAAAATGCATTAATTGGAAACAAGTTCATTGCAAAAAACATATCAATTACATTTTTTATGCAATTAACTTTTTTAAAGTTTTACGGCAGGTTTTTAGGTCCCACAATAAAGTAATTACTTTTTAAAGTATATTTGCTTTTAATATATTAAAATTTAAGTACATTTATTTTTTAAATATACAATATAATATATACTTTATTTTTCTATATTATATTGTAACGCATTTGACAAAACTCTTAAAATCATTTTTTATGCAGAAAGTACTGTTTATTGATATATATTACTTAAAATTCAATATTACAAGTAATTTTGTGTAATTACAACTTATTAAAGCTTTATTTTTAAATTCATGTAACTAATTGTAGGTAAATATAATTAAATACATGACAAACATTTATTTTAAATATAAAAAATCTAAAATATAATTAAAATAATTATTGAGTTCTAACAGATTGTTTAGTTATTATCTTTATCAAAAATTATATTATTAAACTAAAAATAAATTACTTTGTTATTGAATCTAAATTAAATTATAATAAAAAATTAAATTAAAGAAGTTACAACAGAAAATTGAATGAGATATTTTATTCTTGTCGTTTGACATTCGAGATTCTCTAGTTCTCGAATTCCAGGATTTATCCATAAGCATCCGATTAGCGGTATGTTTTGGCCGCTAGTTTTGATTTTGCCAAATTGATTCGTATCAAATTGGTATCAGAGCATCGGTCTTGCGCATGTGATTTTGTCCACACCACCATGACCAAAGTTCAGGATCTTGAAGCTGAGTTGACCCAAGAACTATTAAATAGGTAATTTGGTATTAATATCGATTTATTTTTGTCAAATTTTTATGCTATCTTCAAATTTATATTTCATTCAAAAATAAAAACATTGTTGTTTTCGTAAAACCACATAAAATCATATCATATCGATAAAGACAAAACACAAAAACTAAACATTAAAATCGAGATTTATCTCACGATATTGCGCGAGTACCCTTATAGTTCATACAAAATCAACCATTTATTATAATCTGGATATTAATGAAAAAATATTTTAAATTAAGAAACAATCGAGATATTTATGAAACAAAATATTCATTAGACTAGACGGTTAAATTACTTTGTTTGATTTATATAAATGACATAATTTATATTTTAAACTCTCTCACATTAATTATATTATTAAAATATTATATTATCCATATCATATTATAAAACATTTAACAAAAACTCTTAAAACCCAATTTTTATGCATAAAGTATTGTTTATTGATACATATTACTTAAAATTCAAGATTACAAGTAAATTGTACGTAACTACAACTTATAAAAGCTTTATGTTTGAATTCGTGTAACTAACTGCAGATAAACAAACATCTCATTAATTATAAAAAATCTAAAATATAATTAGAATAATCATTAGGTTCTATCAGAATACTTAGTTATTATTTTTATAAAAAATTATATTATTATATAAAAAATAAAATGATACGTTATTAAACTTATAAAATTATATTATTAAACCAAAAAAATTATATTATGTTATTTTTCAAATTTTTGTGATATTTTTAAATTTATATTTGTATCAAAAAATAAAAACATTATTGTTTTCTTAAAACTACATAAAATCGTATTCTGACATCGATAGAGATAAGAATAAAACGAAACATTAACATTGATATGTATCTCGGTGCATTACGGGAGTACATTTCTAATAATATATAAAAGAAACAATTAAAATAATATTTTTTTCATCAATAATAAGTTTTGGAAATTTTTCTAATTGAGATTTTTCTACTCTGTTTTTTTTTTATATTTTAACGTACATTTTACTGAAGCGAGAGCACCCATTTGGAGAGTAAAGTAGCAGGTGAAAATTGGAAAGAGTTCGGAAGAATCATCGATTTCGATTTCATATTTCAGAAGAATATATACAGATGAAAATGGAGGGATTTTGATTTGAATTTTAATACATAGGAACAACTATATGCGGTGGTTTCGATGGCTTCGGAACCTGTTCTACGGTGATCTTCACTTCTCGCGGCGGTTCACACGGACACGGCAATGCTATGAACTTCGCAATTCGATCTCCCGGCATTATTACCGGCAAACTCTGTTTCTCTGTTTCATTCTTTTCCTGTTCATCAAACTTTACACATTAGAATTCATAAGAAGAAAACATTAATGGCGGACGGAGAGTTTTGATTCAGTTGAACGAATTACAAACCATGTAATTCGTAATCGAGATTGTTAAATAATTACCGAGAATGTAGTATTCGGTTTGGAAGGCGAGTCGTCGGAATCGAGATCAGATCCGCGGAGATGCCGGAGCTTGTCCCAGTGGTAACAACATGAGAAGAAACCGCTGAGGCTGAATATGATGATCAATAGTAAGGCGGTGCCGAGAGGAAACCCTAAGGTCGGTCGAGACGAATCGGAATGTTGTTGCGGCGGTTCGAAATAAGGAGGAGATTCCACGAATCTGAGAACAACTTCCATGGCTGTTAAAGCAACGATTAGTGATGAGGATGATTGTATTTGTTACGGATATAGATTCTCTGGTAGTATCATTCAAGGTATAGGTGGAAGACAAAAATGGCGGACGTCCGATTAGAGACAAGATCGTAGAAGTGAAGTGATGCAGATAGTGGAGAGGATGGGGATGAAGATTTATAGATGATGGAGGGTTAGTGGGTGCATGCGTGTAAAGGGGGACCGCCGTTTGTCCCGTCCGGGGAGCGGTACGGATGGAGGATCGGTAGTGGAGGTAGGTTTTTTTTCTATATTCTCCCTCATTTATATTAAATTTTTCTAGTTATTCTTTACATAATAATTTAAGATACTTAACATTTTAGTCCACCAAAATGGTATTGTATGCAACAACTAATTTGGTAAGTGCTAACCGTGGTAAGAGTCATCATCGTAACTTACAGGGTAAGACTCTCAGTCATTGCACTACTAAAAAAAAGGGCATCACCGACGGATTTTTCTGGCGGAAATTCCGTCGGAAATATTACCGACGGATTACCGACGGATACCAAAAAAGTCAAAAACAATCAACTTTTATCCATATCCGCCAAAGATCCCCCACAAATCCCTCACTGAATTTATCGGAAAAAAATTAAAATTATTTAAAACGGTTTTTCAACGGATTTCTGACGGATTTTTTTACTTATTCTAAACCGTCACAAATCCGTCGGAAATCCGTCGCAAAATTTGTCTAATTTATTTAAATCAACTAATTAGAGTTAATTAAAAACAATTTCCGAAGGATTTCCGACGGCATTTTAATTTTTTTTTTTTAAATTAAAATTCCGTCGGAAATCCGTCAGAAATATTTAAAAATGTTTTATTTTTATATTTCTTTTTAAATTAAAGTTAAGGAAATAAAAAACACATTTTTAAAAATTTCCGACGGAATTTTAATTTTTTTTTTAAAAAATAAAATTCCGTCGGAAATATTTAAAAATGTTTTATTTTTATATTTCTTTTTAAATTAAAGTTAAGGAAAAGAAAAATAAAAAACACATTTTTAAAAATATTTTATTTTTATATTTCTTTTTAAATTAAAGTTAAGGAAAAGAAAAATAAAAAACACATTTTTAAAAATATTTTATTTTTCTTTTAAAATTAAAGTTAAGGGGAAAAAAAATAAAAAACACATTTTTAAAAATTTCCGACGGATTTCCGACGGAATTTTTTTTTTTTAAATTAAAATTCCGTCGAAAATCCGTCGGAAATTTTTAAAAATATTTTATTTTTCTTTTTCTTTTTAAATTAAAGTTAAGAGAAAAAAAAATAAAAAACACATTTTTAAAAATTTCCAACGGATTTCCGACGGAATTTTTTTTTTTAAAAAAAAAAATTAAATTCCGTCGGAAATTTTAAAAATGTTTTTATTTTCTTTTTAAATTAACGTTAAGGAAAGAAAAATAAAAAAAACATTTTTTAAAATTTCCGACGGATTTCCGACGGAATTTAATTTTTTTTAAATAAAAATTACATTCTGTCGAAAATCCGTCGGAATTTTTTTAAAATATTTTATTTTTCTTTTTCTTTTTAAATTAAAGTTAAGGAAAAAAAATAAAAAAACACATTTTTATATATGTACATGCATCTCGTTCAATTGGGATTTAACGAGTACTCTTGGGTTCTATTTGCGCATTAACGGGTACTACTGGCTTTTATTCGGTTCAATTGCGCATTAACGGGTACTATTGGGTTCTATT
>NC_037532.1:32401937-32414397 GCF_001531365.2 Cynara cardunculus var. scolymus
AATAAAAATAAAAATAAAAATATTTTCATATTATAAGTTAGAAAAAATTAAAATATAATTACCGACGGAATTTCCGTCGGAAATCCGTCGGAAAATCTAAATCCCGTTTTAGATTACTTCTAATTAACCCGGACAATTACTAATATATGAAAAAAATTTCCGACGGATTTCCGACGGACATATCCGTCGGAAAATACAAATCCGTCGGAAAAGGCATTTAGCGGCGGGGGTTTTTCCGACGGCTAAATCCATCGGAAATCCGTCGGAAAGTTGTTTTTCCGACGGATTTCCGACGGATTTTGCCGTCGGAAAAACCTCATTTTTTAGTAGTGTTGTCTTTGATCTTAGCGGGTAAGATTCTTGGTTTTTGCCATATTGATTCGGTAATGTGACTTGATAAACGTTTATCTAGATAAGCGTTTGGTAAACGGCCCCTTAATGAGAACTATAATCAAATAAATGAATATCAAAATAGTTAAATTATGTTTAAATCACATCTAGTTTTATATTAATGGTTAAAGCAAGAGTGTGCGAGTAGCGACGTGGTTTGCGATTTAAGATTGTGGCTAAAGTTGCGTGAATCACATGAGCTTTTACACGTGATTTTAATGTAAAATATAATGTGATTTGGCTGTTTTTTATTTTCTTAACTTGAGTCAAAAAAATTAATTAGTTACGTGTCTTAATTTATTGGTGGGACAGGTGAAAGATGTGATTTTGGGACATCGGATTTTTATATGTTTCTGATCTGGTTTTAATGGTTTGACGTTCTTTTTAACAAACGAAATCACAGTACGCTTGTATGATTTTTTGTTTGAATTGGATTTTTTGACATGAGGTAATTAAACTAGTCTGGTCGGACCAGAAAAAGAAACACAGGACAACGATTATTATTAGAAAAGGAAAAAAGAAAAAAAAAAGGATTTTTGAGATTTTTCAGAATTTATGTTATTAACTTATTTATGTTAATTTTTAGGGAAATCGTCCAAAACGATAAATATGTGTATGGATTTTTACAAAATGACCATATTTTAAACATTCATCACAAAATGACCAGTATTTTCGTCGTTGGCGAATTCACTTTTTTGGTACGAATGGTCACACATCATAAAGAGGGGACACAATCTGAAATGTGCCATGAATTTTGCTTTTTCGCCAAACCAGTGCTTTTTTGCCACAGTCTGGCGATTTTTGGAAATGATTTTGACCGCTACGCACAATCTAAGGACCAATTAAATACGCCATGCGGAAAAGTCAAATCGTCAACATAGAAAATTGCCACCTGTTGGCGATCTTTGATTGGTACGTTGACTTCAATTATTCTTTATAACTAGTATAGTATGAGTACTTTGATTAATAATCAGAGGATTGTCTATATAAATATATATTAATTGTTAATAGAATCATCAACAAATCGTATTCAAATAATCCGAAAAAGTTAAATAAAATATAGTTAGTGAAATTTTAATATATATATATATATATATATATATATTGAGAGAGAGATTTGTTTAGTAATAAAGTTGTAAAATTAAATAAAATGAGTAATAATAACGACGGGAATATTAAGGAATCTAACACAAACTCAAGAATAAAAAATACTCCACATAAAGATATGTCTCCTTCAAAGGATGATGTACATATACCATTTTTCATCCTCAACACACACCTTGACTTTAAAAACACAATAATTAATGAACTAACCATAAGATATGTAAAAAATTACATACCAAACTTAAAKACTTCAAATCTTTATAACCCAATAGATAAAACTATAATGCAATCAATATCACAACATGAACATACATAAAATTATAATACGACTAAACTTACGATAAGAACATACTTAAAAATATAATCCAATCAAAATCTCGATACAAACATAATAACATTCTAATACACTCTAAATTACAAAACAAACTTGCATAAAATCCTTACCTTAGATCATAATCATAAATTCCCACAACCCAAACTTGAAAACTTCAAATTTTCAAGACTTGATATATAAATGTTAAAGAACTCGAAAACCTGCAACCAGAAAACGTTTAACATAAGTAAAAATTATATAGTGAACTTCAATATTTTAAATCTTCACCTAATACATAAGAGTTATATTGCAAACAAAAATCACAATACAAACATAAATAAAATTATAATGCAATCAAAATCATGAAACAAATCAATATAAAATTATTACCTTATATTGCAACCAAAAAATCAGATACTGAACTTGAAGACTTCTTCAAATCTTCATGACATAATGCATAAAAACTATAATGCAATCTAAATAACGATACAAACATACATAAAATTATGGGAGAAGTGAAAAAAATAAAAAAAAACCTATGAATATTATTAATAGTAAAATAGAAGAAAAACCAAAGAGAAAGAAAATAAATTTAGAGATGTATAGGATTGAGATAAAATTTGAGAGGACGTGAGAGATGAAGATGAATAAATAGTTGTTTTTATATATAAAAATAAATGATTGATTGGAAAAAATGAATGGTTTGGAGTTATGTCATTAGAATTAATATAGAAGGAGATGGATGGTTTGGAGTTGAATGCAAACATTTAAGAAAAAAAACATAAATTGACAAAAAAATATAATAGTGGATATTGAGAGAATGAATGAGAAAAAAATGAGGAGGCTTTAGAAGAGGCCACCTCAGACATTAGTTAAAAAAAACTCTAAAATCCCAACAAAATTAAAAAGAATTGCATACTCGGATTAATCGTCTCAAAATAAACCTGGAAAAAAAATGTAACCATTAAAAAATGACATATTGAAGTTTGGTGATGCTACATAAAAAACTATAACAAAAAAATAACTTTAAAATCTAAACAAAAGTCAAAAGAAATGCATACACACATTAGTTTTCTCAAAGTATACTTGAAAAAAAATAACCATTACAAAAACATGTTGAAGTTTGTTGAGGCTACATCATGGTTGGTAGTACTTTCAAGATTTCATCATCAGATCATTAATCGAACCATTGTTGCCATGAAAACTCTAAAAATGTTGTCAAGAACAAACACTCTGTTTCATTGAGAAAACTTGGGACAATTATAGAAGAGAAAAGTAAAAAAAACACAATTCTAAAATCCTAACAAAAAATAAAAAGGAACGCATACCTGAATTAGTCTTCTCGAAATAAACTTGGAAATATATTTGTTGAAAACTAACAATTTATGAAATAAAAAACAAATCAAGTGATGGAGATAGAGAAAAATAGATTGAATGATGAACAATTCATGAAAAAGAGTTAGGGAAAATGAGAAAAAATATAGGAGAAGTTCTAAGCATTAGAAGGTGTCACCTCATTATGTTTGGTTTCTTCTTTAATATATATATAGATTGGTGTCTAACCTCTTCTACCATCATAACACTTTAACATAAATATGAAATCACGTCAAAGTGATAATATTCCCTTATAAAGTCATTGTGTTGGTTCATTCCAGATGATTGATGATGTTATAGAGTAAATGCCATTAGGAGCGCCCAAACGTATATTACCTTTGTTTTCTCCAATAACACATTTTGCATTGTAAAACGTGTTGCAAAAAAGTTAAATTTACGTAGTGATTTTAGGTTATTTTGTAAAAATCTTTTGAGTTATGAGATATTTGAGTTCGCTGTCGACAATGATGTGCTGATTTTTCAAAACATCGCATATCAAATTTTACCGTAAAATGTTAATGCTATTTATTGTCGACGGTGATGGTGATGATGGAGATCGATCAGGTTCCGTAATCCATCGACTTGGTGGAAATCCATACAGTGCTTCCGAAATCAATCAACCATGTAGTTCCTTCTTTGACGGTAGTGGTGGAAATCCCTACAGTCCTGTTGGAATCAACAATAGGTCTTTTTTCAATGGTGGTAGTGGTGGAAATCCATATTGTGTTGTTGAAAGAAATCAACTCAGTAGTTTATGTGGTGGTAATGGTGGAAAGCCATACAATGTTGCTGGAATCAATCAATCTGATAGTTTATTTTCTAGTTATAATGGTGGGTATCCATATGGTGCTGCTGTAATGAATGAACCTGATGGTATTTTTCATCTATCAGAGATGCTGATAGTAAACCAACAGTATTAAACCCAATCAACCGAGGTTTTTGAACCAATCAATGACCATCTAGATGATAGGTTATTGGTTCCAAAATTGAACAAGTCTCCATTTGACACAAATGGTTCCCCACCCTCCAATATAAGCAAAATGGGTGCTCAAATGTAGTCAAAACTCCCTAACACGTGTGATTATTTTGTTGGCGATTATACTTTACGCGTGGCATCCCCCTATTGGTCCAAGGTGGCGATGACTATGCATGCATGGTGTACAAAAATGACCTAGGCCTTTCCACGTGGCTTGCTTTGATTGGTTCATAGGTGGCGGTAAGTAGTCAAAAAAATTTCCAAAAAATGGCCAGACTTTGACGAAAATACCCCGTTTTGACAAAAATGCAAAATTCATGAGACATTTTAGATTTTGTCCGTACCAAAAAAGTGAAATTGACAATGGCGGAAAATAGTAGCCAAAATACTGGTCATTTTGTAAAAACACATTTGTATAATGGTCATTTTGGACAACTTCCCTAATTTTTATACTTTAATTTAAAAAAAAAATATAAGGGTTAACTACAAAAATAACATAATTTCAGTAAACTATCGAATGTATTTTGTTGAAAATAACATTTTTCGTTCTTACAGTTTCAAAATTACAAGATGACTATCATGGTTTGTAAAAAACGTCCGAATTTGTTCTCTTCCTTTAATGATGATAAAAAAAATTCGTTAAAAAAGGAACACTTTTACCCTTTTAAGTTGTGTTTAGTACATGGGACATGACATAGTGGGACAAAACTCAAATGTCTCACGTTTGGTGCGACATGGGACAGAGACAATAAAAAACTTTTTCTTGTTCCATCTATTTTAGTGGAACAAAATGAGACAAGAATGAGACATAAACTAAAATATTATTAACTAACATATATTACCCTAATATGATATTTGTTTTAGTGGTCACAACTGCTAGCTGCAACCAACGTCGACCACCTCCACCACCACCATCGACCATTGACCACCACTGTCTATCACCACTTGTCTAGTTTTGTTTTGTTCAGTCTTAGTCATACCAAACACGAGACAAATACTTGTTCTATCTAGTCCTGTCATGTCCTACCCTCTTGTCTTTTCGAATCCTACCCTCATGTCATGTCCTGTTATATCCAGTCATGTCCAGTGTCTGCGTACCAAACGTTACCTTATCAAATACCTAATTGAAAACCATAGGGACCAAAATCATAAAATCAAGTTTGATAGGTAAAAGACAAAAAAATCAATAAAAAACAACAAACATGTCCCTCATTTAACGATATATTTTAACGATTTCCCTCAAATAAAGATGACTATTTTATTTATTTTGAGAGATTTCATTTCAATTCTTACCAAACCAAACAAATTTCATCGAATTCCATTTTAAGGTTCAACCCTCCCTTCCTCGTGGTTAGTCTCCGTTGTTGAGTGAGCCAAAAAAATACCCTCATATTAATGATTTCGGAGGTGTGTTCTGTGTGAAATCTATTAAATTTGTCGTTAATCGATTTCTATGTCCAAATATAACTATTTTATACTTTTAAATATGTATATATTGATTAAAGATAAATTTAGTTATTTTAAATATTAATTTTGATATAAATAAAAAGATACACTTATTTTGATATACTAGAAGAGTATTCGCACAATGCAGCAAGACACATCTTGGTTTTAATGTTCTATTTTATTATTTGTTTATGTCGATGTTATAATACGGTTTTATGTGTTTTTAAGAAAGCAATAATGATTTTATTTTTGAATGAAATATAAATTTGAAGATATCATAAAATTTTGAAAAAAAATATATCAATGTTAATATCAAATCAACTATTTAAAGTTCTTATACTTTATATAATAATTTTTTTATTATAATCTAATTTAAGTTTAATAACGRAATAATTTATTTTTGGTTTAATAATATAACATTTTATAAANATAATAATTAAGTATTCTGTTAGAACTCAATGATTATCCTAATTATATTTTAGATTTTTTATATTTAAAATAAGATGTTTATCATGTATTTGATTATGTTTATCTGCAGTTAGTTACACAAATTCATATATGGAGCTTTAATAAGTTGTATTTACGCACAATCTACTTGCAATTTTGAGTTTAAGTAATATGCATTAATAAATAGTAATTTATATATATAAATGATTTTTAAAATTTTTTGTTAAATATTTTATAATATTATATAGATAATCTATTTTAAAAGACGTTGGGATGGATCCGGCACGTCATCAAACATGATAATATCGATGGAAATGGAAATGGGATAAAAATGAGAATGGCGGCTGGATGGTGATGGTGGTTCTGGCAAGTGGACACACAGTTAACATGGCGGCTGCTTGGTGGATTTGGAGTGGGAGAAAGCTGTGGGTAAGTTGGAATGTGGCTGGCCGATGCAAATGGAGGAATCCATCCAAGTGGGGGGACTAACCCACCTTTCATTAAAAATGTAACAACGATTCCAAGGACGGAGAGTCTTACTGGTAAGTGAGGGTGATACTTCTTTATCTTACTGGAAAAATTGATGCATACGATATCGTTTCGATGGATTAGAATCTTGTATGGTAAAGTAAATAAGAGTATGGACTCTTACCGGTTAGCGTTGTTACCGGGTAAGTGTTTGGGTAAACGGCTTCTTAGTTGTCGTTTACCAAAAGCTTATCAGGTAAGCATTTATCAGCTAGAGTTATCATATTTACTTGTTTTATCCGTAACATTATCGGTCATCAAAATTAATTGTTGGTAAGCGTATCTTATCGGTAAGCACTAACCGGATGAAAATTGTCCCATCACTTACCGGGTAAGATTCTTGGTCATTGCTATGACTCTTACAAGGTAAGATTCTCGGTCTTTATCATGCTCACTCGGTAAGGCAAACGACATTTTAAACACTTAACCGATAAACGTTTGGTAAATAGGGACAATTTACCAAACGTTTAGCAGGTAAACACACTTACTAGCAAGAGACATCACCCTTACTGTGTAACATTATTCGCCATCAAAATGAACTGTTGATAATTAAGCGTCTTAAACGCTAAGTACTCGCTAGGTAAGACTCTTGGCCACTGTTATGTATCTTACCGGATAAGATTACATTATTTTATTATATTAGCACTTGTATTGAATATAGTTATGTATACATGGTCTTGAGATTTAATATGAATACAAATTTGAGATGTAAGAAAAAATCATCTATTTGTATACATTCTCTGTTATATTTTTTTTTTCTATCTTTACGAATTTTTGTAGTCTTAATATGATTCTTTACATATTTAGAATCTACGATTCTCAACGTATTCAAATTCTACAATTCAACATTAATCTAATATTATTTCGATGATAGGCTAATGTCTAAGGGGCGTTTGGTTTGCAAAATCAAATTTGGTGGAATTGAGATCTATCAAAGGAATTTGACTTTGAAGGAATTGAAATAGAATTTGATCACGCGTTTGGTTGGTAGGAATTGGAATGAGATCTTTTAAAATAATTGGAATATACATCTTTGTTTAGGGGTGGGGGTGGCAACTATGACGACGACATTAGTGGTATGGTGATATTGGTGGTCGGAGGTAGGTCAGGTGGGATAGGTGATGGGTGGAGGTGGCATCTGTGATGACAAC
Source organism: Cynara cardunculus var. scolymus (assembly GCF_001531365.2). Lineage (NCBI taxonomy): Eukaryota > Viridiplantae > Streptophyta > Magnoliopsida > Asterales > Asteraceae > Cynara > Cynara cardunculus. Next base: position 32,409,667 of record NC_037532.1, read on the forward strand.
AGTATCAGTTTGGTGGTGGGTGGTAGCTGAAGAGGGAGGAGGGAGCCATGCCACCCCATCTCATCCATGCCCCCGCTTCACCTACCCCCACCCATATTGGTGGGTGGGATGGTAGTTATGATGACGATAGTAATAGCATGGTGCTCGGTGGGGTTGGGTGGCCAGAGGTGCCGTGGTAGTTGTTACGATGATAATAGTAGCATGGTGGTCGGTATGGTAGGGAGGATTGGTGGAGGCTGGTTGTAACTGTAATGACGACAATAGTGACATGGTGGTTGGTGGGGTGGCAAGGTTGGTAGATGTGACGACGATAGTAATGGCATGGTGGTCAATGGGGTGAGGTTGGGTGGCAAGTGGGTGGCGGGGTGGTCGTTATAAGGACGACAAATAATAGCATGGTAGTAGGATGGGTGGGTGAAGGGGTAGGTGTGGGTGGGTGGGTGACAAGGTGGGGGTGGTAGTGGTAACGACGACAATAATGGCATGGTGGTCAATGGTGGGTTGGAGATTGGGTAGGATGGGTGGCGGTTGTGAGAGTGACAATAGTTGTGTGGTGGTGGGGGGTTAGAGGTGGGGATATGACAACGATAATAAAAGAATGGTTATGGTTGGGGCAAGGGGTGACAGTTCATTCACTCATGTCAAGAAATGATGAATTCACTAATTTGTGAAATTTCAAAAAGTTTAATGGATTAATCCATCTCAAGAAATGAATCAAACAAAAAAATTGGACTTTGGTCAAAGAAATTGATCATTCCAATTCCATTGAACTCCTAACCAAACAGCCCATAAGAAAGCATTTGATTCACATAATGGAATTTGGTGAAATTGGAATCAATCAAAGGAATTTGACTTTGAAGAATTGAATGGAATTTGACCACATGTCTGGTTGGATGGAATTGCTAAACGAATTGGAATGTTTAGGATATCTCATGTAGTGGCAGATTTAGAAACTTAGGTGATTGGGGTCAGACTTAGTAGCGTCAAAAATATGCCGAAACCGAATAATCCCCCTAAACCAAGATGGTTTCGGTCATTTGGTTTTCGGGTTAAAAAGATCTAGTTTCGGTTATTCTTTTACCATGACGGTTAAACCGCATAAAGAATTATACCATAATTTCATATATACTATGTCTAGATAATTGGTTCAAGGCTTTGAGCATATAAAACAATTAACATATGATAAACTCGTTTATATTAAAGCTAAAATAACAAGATATTGAGATGGATTTAATAAAACAATACAGAATAACCAGATAAGGAGATGTATAACATTTAAAAGGATTTAACAAAAAAATTCCCAAAATATCGTGATGAAATTATATCTTTGGTTTTGGTAGAAAGAATCAAATGTGCCAGGTCTTGTAAAAATTGATTGGGTTCGTTAAGCATGAAAGTAAACCATTTACGAAGGGCGGAAATTTCTTTTAAAAATCCCAGAAGGAATAAAAATCCCATTGTGGCAACGGACCTTAAAATGCAGTGTCTACGAGCTATCTGCAAAGCAGGTGGTCGTCCTGGGATTAGTCGGCTCGCATAGCGGGTTGGATATCCAGATTAATAAAAAAAATTCTTTTAAGCTAATTGTTGGTCCCGTAAAGATCTACAAGAAGAGAAACAGTTTGTAAAAGGGGGGGATAAATACAAACACAGTATTTTCAAATTTAAAATATATATTGATAGAGAAGATCAATACAGATTTTACAAGATTGTTTGCGGAAAGATAAGGTAATAAAAACCTATCTAAACAATCTTTAGTTACACACAATGATTTAGCAATTACAAGAAAAGAAGTTGCTAAAAGAAAAGATCATTTACTTTAAGCTAGAAGATGCTTTGAAGTAAGAATTAAGTTAGAGAGAGAGATGCGCGCTCTCTGCATGGAGAAGAAACATTTTTATTTTTACCCAATGCATTAAATGTCCATTTAATGCAATATGGTAGGTTTAGAGTGCGTGTCAAGCCTTAAGAGGAAGGTTTGTCCTTTGCTACAGTGAATAATACAAAAGCACTATTTATGAACAGACATCCTTACCTAAAGTTGGTGGACAAAGAGTCGACTAGTCGGCTCCATACTGTACTAACTTTTGTAAGGGTATGGGTTTTGTTCTTTGTGTGCATAAGAACAAGACAACAACAATCGTGTTAAGCAAGCTTCCTTTGATCGCTGAATGCTGGAATGACCTAAAGGTCTCATCATCATTCGCTGAAGCTTGAGCAGTCTTCACACATATGTAGACAGGCTTGTAATCACTGAATACCGCTTCAGATCACGTACTTGCCAGTCTCTAATCTTCAGTTTCAGTCTTCGACGTTTGCTGAAGGTTCTTTGGTGTGAGTGTTGTATTCTTGAAGTATTGCTGTCTCTGATAGATTTACAATGCAAGTTCTTCAACGATCACTGAACATACTCAGTAAAGATCGTTGGAACTGAAAATACAGAAACACAAATACAACGTGAAAGAGAAAATGAATTATCATCAAATTACTGAAAGAGATGATCAACACTAATCATTGATCCCATGGAATGGTGAAATATTTTATCCAACGAATTCAAAAGATTCCTATGTTTTCAATAAGTATTAAACAAAGGAATTGGAATTTGATCAAAGAAATTAACCATTCCTTCTTTTAAAATCCTTCGAATTAAATGAACCAAACATCCTCTAAATTTCTATCATCAAAATCAAACTAACTTAATAATTAAAACTTCACCATTTTTGGAATATATAACCATCATTACGGTTCCTGTAAATTGTTGAATACGGAAATACAATAATAATAATATAGCTTAAAAATCCTTTTGACAAACAAATTTGCTAATACGTTATACACGATATCAAGTTTATATAATAAATAAATAACTTTGCCAGTTTTTAAATCTAAACGTATAATCAGAATCATCATAAATCATCGGTTCATAGATATATTAGTCTTATTACGTAAAATTCCATAAAATAAGTAACTGCTGAAAACGACAAAAATCAATTTTTAAAGTAATAAAATAATAATATAGTAATATATAATTTTCAAAATTATACTCTGTCATTTATTTAGTAATAAATAATTGTATGGGCAAAAAGTTGATTACCAGTCGCACATGGAACTCGTCTCCAATGACATAAATGTGAAGGATATATTTTTTTTGGCTCACTTAATAATTGAGGCTAGAGGGTAGGCCTGAGATCAAAACCGGCACCTGTTTCGTATTCAGACAAATTCACCTCACCCTTATTTTTTTATATTTTCACTATTGGCGTATATCGTTTTGTGTATCCGTTTGATATGGGTGTTACATATGTCTCCTACATCCATGGAGGAGCTGCTCAAAAGACCCATCAAACAGACACTCAGAAAATGAGCAAAGGGTGTGAAAAATGTTGCTACTAGACGGGAAAATGTTAATAAAGATGACATCATAAGTTCATAGAGAAGTTGAATTAGTTTGATACCGAATTCAATATAAAAGCGGATAAACGTGAACTCATATGGGTCGTAAGCCCCCATATCATGGACTTCTCATAAGATTAAGAACCTCTAAAATATAGTAAACAAATTATACACAGTGGAGTCCAACGTCCACTCCAACACTCTTCGTAAGTAAAGATTAATAAAACGTTACGACCACAATCCCAAAAAGACATTATACACTTACTTTTTCAACACTAAACAGATCTAAACAGACTTCTTAGATCGCAAAAGAAATGTGCAAAGTTAGTGGCCAACACGACATGGCCATCTTGATATATTTGTACATACATATTCATTTGCTTTTTACATGGAACCAATCAAAAGTCGATACGACTTTAGGACTTTCAAGAAAGCAATTCACACACACACACACACACACACACACATATATATATATATATATATTAGCTGATCTTTGAAACTGATAGTTTGGTCTCATGCAAGTTATAATCTTGATATCGTTTGAAGCTTTTGAATATGTCCCTTAAAAAATCATCGTTGTCCACAAAAACAAACAAACATATTTTGAACGGATATACTAGAACGAACAAGAGACTGAACACCATGGAGATTTTACGACCTTGAGTGTTGAAACTTTTCCTAATTGTTATCATTATGAATGTAGAAATAAAATAAAAGATCCGATTGCAATGTTGGTTTTGTAGTTCGGTTTCGTAATCATGCAAAGAGTACTGCAAAATAAGTCAATAAACCCTTAATTCGTTAGCGGCTTTTCAATAATTCATAATTATGGAATTAAAAAATAATATAAAAGTCTAAAGGTATCGAAAAGTTATTACAAAAGATTAGACGGAATCACGTCAAATGGACACTTTTAAAATTAAAATCAAGAAAACATCATTAGCAAGAAGTGGGAAAATATCTCTAATAGGGCGCGTTTGGTTTGAGGGATTTGGAGGGATTTGGATTTGAAATCCATTCCAATCCTACGTTTGGTTTGTAGAAATGGTCGGATTTCAAATCCCGGGATTCATTTGAAATCCCACCAACACTGGATTTGAGAATCCTTCGCCCTTACACGGGATTTGAAATCCATTCCCGTGGATTTCATCGATGTCTCCCTCTCATCGCTTCAATCCTTCTCATCGCTTCAATCCTTCTCATCGCTGTCTCCTTCTCATCGTCGTCTCTCATCGCCGTCTCCTCCGTCTCCGTTGCCACCGCCGTCACCCTTCGTCTCCGTTGCTCACCGTCGCCGTCGCCCTTCGTCTCCGTTGCCACCGCCGTCGCCCTTCGTCT
>NC_037532.1:32415315-32417621 GCF_001531365.2 Cynara cardunculus var. scolymus
AAGGAGTTGATGTTGGTGAAACAGTTTCATTTCATATTTGACTTGAGGCTGAATAATTAGTTTCATGATGAAACAGTTTTATTTAATTTTATATGTTATTAAGGTTCATGTAATTCATCATTGTTCAAAGGTTTCATATCATGAAGCTGGTGCATAGTGATTTATGAAATAGACATATCATGAAGCTGGTGCATAGTGAAAAGGTTTCATTATGAAATAGTGTAGCAAATACTTTGATGTTGGTGCAACATTTTCATTATGTAATGTATTGGGGATTGATGAACTAGTTTCGTAGTGAGCACAGTTGCATTGTATTTAAAATTAATCTGTTTAGTTTGTAGAATGAAATAAAACGGGTGCGTAAYKGAATTTGTTCTTTTAGAAAATTGACTCATATGCAATGGGAGTATTTGAAAAAATAATTTCATAATGAACATGCTAAAATAAAATAATGAATATTAATTTTCTAAAATAAAATAATGAATATTAATTTCCTAAAATAAAATAATGAATATTAATTTCCTAAAATACAATGGGAGTATTTGGAAATAGGAAACGAAGGCTTTTGATATGAATACCGAATCTACCCTTTTTTCTTAAATAAAATGAATATTAATTATTTTTTAATTTTTAATTTCCTAAAATAAAATAATATAATCTAGGCCATTGATCAAGAAAATGGACGGATGAGATTGGTTTACACGGTTTACACAAATGGGTCAAGTTTTCATTTGAACGCTCCGGAGCGTTTAAATGAAAACCGTCTCCATTTGTGTAAACCGTATAAATCAATCTCATCCATCAATTTTCTTGATCAAGGGTCAAGATTAGTTTACTTTATTTTAGGAAATTAAAAAAAATATTAAAAAKTTATTTTTATATCAGCAATAAGGGCAAAATGGTAAACAAAAATACATATTCTGTAACATCCTATTGAAGGACATTATTCTTTATTTTAGGAAATTAAAATTTTCTATTTGTTAGGAAATAATTTCGCTAATGCAGCAGCCTTTTTATTCCTTATCCTGAAATTGTTTCAATGTCCTTCACACACCCATGTAAATATGTTCCCTATTCATTATGAAATTATTTCAAGACGCACCGGTTTCATCATAAATCCATTTCAGCATGTAATTATTTCATGACAAACCGCATACATTATACACCCGTTTCATTTTGCATTTCACCTACTAAATGGAACAACTACACCATCACTGAAAATGGGGTTCACCATCAAACCAATTCACTACTCATTGTTCAATTACGCCATGAACTAGTTTCACCTTCATGAAACTTGTTTCATGTACACAGATTAGTTTATTTCACTCCTGATTTGATGAATTCATTCATTTAATCCTTACAATCTTAAAGATTCTGTAGCAGATTACAATCTTCAAGATTATGGAGCAGATTCATCATGTACATGTTTTATCATGCAATTATTTCATGATTAACCAAATACATTATGCACCCGTTTCACTACTCTTGGTTCAATTACGCCATGAACCAGTTTCACCTTCATGAAACCTATTTCATGTACATTAATTTTCTTATTTCAACTGTGATTTGATGAATTCATTTCTTTAAGCCTAACAATCTTCAAGATTCTGGAGCAGATTACAATTTTCAAGATTCTGTAATAGATTCATCATGTACCTGTTTCATCATGCAAATTATTTCATGACGAACCAAATACATTATGCACTCGTTTCATTTTCTACTTCACCTACTAAATGGATCAACTACACCATCAATGAAACGAGTTCACCATGAAAATGTTTCACTACTCATTGTTCAATTATGACATGAACCAGTTTCACTTTCATGAAACTTGTTTCATTTGTATTATTTTCTTTTTTCAATCATGATTTGATGAATTCATTACATTATGCCTTACAATCTTTAAGATTCACCAGCAGATTCAATCGCATCACAATATATTTAGTTCAAATTTTTAAAATTATAATATAATTAAATATTTAAATATTACCATTTATAAAATTTTCTTTATTACATTTTCTTAGTTAAGATTTATTAATAATTTTCATATTTAATTGAAAATATTGTAAATTAACGTGCCCATATTAATATCGATATATTTTTGTCAAATTTTTATGATATCTTCAAACATATATTGTATTTAAAAATAAAAACATCATTGCTTAATCAAAATCACATAAAGTCATATTATAACATCGACTGAAATAAAGAATAAAATGAAATATTAAAATCATGATGTATCTCGCTGCATTGCGCGAGTACGCTTCTACTATATATATATATATATATATATATATATATATATA
>NC_037532.1:32417803-32450325 GCF_001531365.2 Cynara cardunculus var. scolymus
AACAACTTCATCAAAAAAAGTATTATATGAAACAATTTCACAAGATTAAACAATTTCATGAAAAAATTTCATAAGATTAAACAATGAAATCGACAGATGAADRWKGTTTGCACGGTTTACACAAATGAGGGCGGTTTTCATATGATCACTCCTCTATATATATATATATATATATAGGAAAACCGTGCATTTCTAAGAAACCGTGTAAACTAATTTCGAACAATAGGAAAATTCTTTTTTTTCTAATTAAATTTAATCAATAACGGTATTTCGGTCATTTACAATATTTTCTATTAAATATGAAAGTTATTAATAAATCTTAATTAAGGAAACGTAATAAAGGAAATTGTATAAATGGTAACATTTAAATATTTAATTATATTAAAATATTAAAAATTTGGATTTCATATATTGTCTTGATGAAACAATTGAATTATAGAATGAAATCATCAAAACGTAGATGAACAAAAAAAATCCCACAAAATGAAACAAGTTGCATGAACGTGAAACCGGTTCATGTTGCAAAGAAATTAGGTGAACCGAAACATTTTTATGGTGAACCCGTTGCATTGATGGTATAGTTAAATTTTTTTTATGAGAAGCAAAATGAAACCGGTGCATTTTGAAAAAAAAAACTTATGAAAAGGAAAATGAAACAGGTTTCATGAACGTGAAACCGGTTCATGTTGCAAATAAATTAGGTGAACCAAAATATTTTTATGGTGAAACCGTTGCATCGATGGTGTAGTTGATCCATTTTGTTGATGAAAAGGAAAATAAAACCGGTGCATTTTGAAAATAAATTATGAAAAGGAAAATGAAACAGGTTTCATGAACGTGAAACCAGATCTTGTTGCAAATAAATTATGTGAACCGAAACATTTTCATGGTGAAACCAATTTCGTTCATATAATGTAATTCAAAATTTAAAACGATTCACTCCATATAATTGAATATGGTGTGTTATATTCATTTTTTTATATGTTTTATTGATGGATGTGATTTAAAGTTAAAAATAATATATTGATTTAAAAAATGAAAATAGTTGTCATTAATATCGAGAAGGATGTTACCAAATGTTAAATTTTGTTTACCATTTTTGCCCTTATTGTTGAAATAAAATAACTTTTTAATATATATTTTTTTTAATTTCCTGAAATAAAGTAAACTAATCTTGGCCATTGATCAAGAAAATAGATGGATGAGATTGGTTTACACGGTTTACACAAATGGTGCAGGTTTTTATTTGAACGCTCATCTATATATTTATATATATATATATATATATATATATATACACACACACAAATTTATTTATTTTAGTATTAGCAAGCCTAACTTTTTTAACATATGACTATGACCTAAATATATCCCTAAGCCCAACATAAAGCTTAACATCTGACATAATCAAATCCAAATGAATCGGTATCTAAAAATCCCTAAACCAGTAAACATATTGACACATTTGACATTGAAGGTCTCCAAATTTTGAAATTTCTCAAGAACTCTATCAATCTATCTATCTTTTTAATCCATGGTTTGATTTCGACGCATATCATCAAGACATCAATTAAGTGGTTCAACCAACTAAGATTTGGCTTCTATTTTGTTTGGTTATAACTCAAGACTTAAGAATTGAAGGTTTGTGAAGTCGTGGATTTTGTTACTCAATACTCATAGTGGAGTTGTAACTTTGTTAATTTGTTTGTTTTCTAATATGTATTATATATTTATTCGTTTGGAGTTTGGATTACTTGGATTTTGGACTCAAGAGCTGCTTAATTATTACATTTATTTGTTTAGATATTTTATTTTGTTAAGATGGATATTAATCTAAAATTCTAAATTATATATGTTTTTTAAGTTTAATATTTAAAGTCCATTAAAGGCCCAAACCGCCTAAACCGGTTATACCAGACCGCATTTTTGTGGCCTGATTTAACCGCTCTGGACACTTGATGTCAAACCGTTCGGTTTGAAAATTTTATAAACCATCATTACAGTTTGGTTTATGGTCTGAGGGGTTAAACCCCCCAAACCGAGCCGCGAACACCCCTACAAACTAGTACAAACCGAGAACCATTTTTATCAAAATCTTGAATCAGGTTCCGAAATGGAAACTAGTTTTAGAATATGTAGAATTGAGAATCGAACCTAATATATCAATTTCTCATTCATATCGATTCCGTTTTATACGTGCAATATCTTGAATCGAAGCTTTCACTAAGGCCTACGTAAACCCATAAATATATGTCTATCTCGAGCATGGGTTTAAGCATATTTTTTAGTCTACATCGAGTATAAAACCCAATATATTATTCCGACTTCAATTTATATTTAATAAAATTCAATTTATATTTATACTATATTATAAAGCATTTGACAAGAACTCTTAAAAATCATTTTTTATGCGTAAACTGTAAAGTACTGTTTATTAATGCATATTATTTAAAACTCAAGATTACAAGTAAATTTTGCATAAATACAACTTATTAAAACTCTATGTTTGAATTCGTGTAACTAACTGCGGATAAACATAATCAAATATAGGATAAACATCTTATTTTAAAATATAATTAGGATAATTATTGAGTTCTAACAGAATACTTAATTATTATCTTTATAAAAAATATATTATTAAACCTAAATTAAGTTACTTCGTTATGTTAAATTAAATTATAATAAATTTTTGAATTAAAAAAATACACAAACAAAAACGTTTAAATAGTTAATGTGATACTAATATTGATATATTTTTTGAAAATGTTATATGATATTTTTAAATTTATATTTTATTCAAAAATAAAAACATTGTCTCTTTTTCAAAACCACGTAAAACCGTATTATATCGACACGGATAAAAAATAAAAAGAAACATTAAGATGGAAATGTGTCTCGATGCATTGCACGAGTACCCTTCTAGTTTAACAAAATTCATACACTTGCGAACAAAAATTCAATTTATATTTAACAAAATTCATACACTTGCAAAAATCAACGGCTTACCTTTTTTTTTTTTAGGACTTTTAGATGGTAGTTTACGTGTCGACAGAAGCCCAATTAAGAAAAGTATTGCAACCCATTTTTATATTGGGCCTAAAACTGGGCCTGGCATACTACATTTCTATATTGAGAAATGAGAATTGGGAAATAGAAACCACATATGAATGGGTTATGAATATGGTTTTTTATGATATTTATCCTTTATTGCATGACGTGAAAGTAGAAAATAACCAGGTTCAAATCCAAGTAGGAATAAAAATTCTCTTGTGGCCACAAAGTTTCGAATGCAGTGACTCCGGGCTATCTGCAAAGCAGGTGGTCACCCCATTAGTCGGTTCGCATAGCGGGTTGGATATCCAGGTTAATCAAAAAAAGTAGAAAATAAATAAATAACGAAAAATAAAAATGGAAACTTGGGTTTTACATCGAGCATTATTGAGTTGTATCGAGGAGAACTGATTGTTATTTATGATTATTGTTTTAGATTTGTTGCGTTCGGGTTTAAATATGAACGTATTTGTTTATGATGACAGTGATTGGGAAGTGGATGCTTATTATTGGAGTTTGAGGATGTCGAGAGTTCATTAATCTCGCTATAGGAGTATGTAGTGTGCTTGAAACTTACTGGAATTTTGTTTGAAGAGTTTGAGATCGATAAACCGAAGTATCTCTCAGATAGGAGGTTCCTTACATAATGAGTGCATGGTCATTTAGATTTTTCATGTTAAATGTCAAAGTATATATGAAAGAGATATTGAAATGAAATCACGTGTAACTGTGGTTAAAAAAGCCACTTGTTGATCCTTCAAAGTTGTCTACAACCATATTAATTCATCATAGTATACTGCCAATGCAAGTGGGACCATCAACCATCTTCGACGGTACGCTCAACAATCTCTTGGATACTTCATGATAAGTTTTTGAATGAAACCACAAGGGTGGTGCCTGATTGGTTTGAGTTTGGCTCCAAAGGTCAAAAGTACCAGAAGGTCCCAAGTTCAAATCCAAGGAGGAATAAAAAATTTTGTGTGGCCACGGAGGTTCAAATGCAGTGAATCCGGACTATCTGCAAGACAAGTGGTTGTCTTGGGATTAGTCGGCTCGCATAGCGAATTTGATATCCAGGTTAATAAAAAAAAGGTTTGTGAATGAAAAATTTGGAGACATGTCAAATGCTCAACAATCTTTTGGACTTAAAACTCATATACTTGATCCATTAAAAGCAACTCTTAATTTATAAAACAAATGGTCTCAGGTCTTTGGTCTAGCGGTATTGTAGACTTTGGCCTTCTAGGAGGTCAGGGATTCAAACTTCACCAAATGTGAGGAGGGTGTGTGAGTTTATTTGTAACATTTGTCATATATAAATATTATATACTTACAAAAAAAACTCTTAATTTATAAGAGTATAAGAGCATCATCTTCGTATTGTCTTCTTAGGTTATTAACTAGATTATTTTTTATTTTAAAGCAGGGACAAACCTATGAAATTTTTTCATATATTTGCACCTTTTAAAACAATACGGTTGCATATTTCACGAATCTAAAGTTTTAATTTACGACAAAGGGCCAATGTACGGTGGCACCCACCAAACTGGGTTCGTCCCAATTTTAAAGGGTGGAACATGGTTTTTTATAACAGATAATTATACATTTTTTTATCTGTATCATAAAAATTAAAAGTATATGTCAATTATAATTATGAATAAAGTGTTGTAAAATTTTAAATAAATTGGGTCAGAATTGTCTTAACCCGTTAATATTAATTATTTATATAATATATTTTTTTTAATTTTATAAATAATTAATATTATGCATTAAAAAATATGTTAATAACCATTTTTCATTAAAAAAAATTAATTTAAATAAAAATAAATAGGAGGAAGTCAAAGGGTAGGAAGGAGACAAAAGAACACACCATGTGTTGTGTGTAGGGGGAGAATAACTATTATTTTGTACACACGTACTTGTCACACGTGACCCATGTCCAGGCTTATTAGCACCTGGGACCCACACATCACCCAATCGCTATCACTTTCTCCACTCAAACGTGTCAAGCTTTTATTGGATACCCTCATTTATCAAAGGGACATATATGTCATTATACTCTTTTTAATGAAAATGATAGACATCCTTCCATCAGATAGAGGGACATAAGGGGCTATTATTTGCACGGAAAATGCTATTTCTATTTTTTTTTAAATGTTAGAATTAAGTCATTTTATATATTAAAATATATTAAAAATATAAAAAGATATATAAAAAATGTCTAAAAAAAACTTAATAGATTTTAGTGTTTGAAATAATTAAGTCTTTGAACAATATTTTGAAATAAATAAGTCATTAGATATTATAATATGTTAAATAACTTTTTGGATTTTTTTTAAAACATGTTAGATATATCTTTATAACTTATACAACAGGTTAATATGATAAATAATAAAAAAAATCTGAAAAAAAATCGATAGACTTTTATATTTTGAACGATTAACTTCTTAAACATTTTTTAAACAAAAAAAAATACTTACATTTATAAAATGAAACAAATATACCAAAAAATTACTTACATTCAAAAAGATTAATAGCTAGAGATATCTTTAACGTATAGATAGAGGTGCAAATATCCTCATCCACGACATAAATGTCATATACGCAATTTTATATGCACACATTTAATTTGAGAATCGGATTAAATTATATCTTAAAATATAAAAAATAAGTCTTTATTATTAATATATATGCAAAAAATGTAAGATTTAGGGGCCGTTTATTAAATGTTTACATAAATAAACGTTTATCAAGTCACATTACATTATCAGATTTATATGACAAGTATCAAGAATCTTACCTGGTAAAAGTGAAGGCAAGGACTGAGAGTCTTACCCGATAAGTGATGGTGACGACTTTTACCACTGTTAGCGTTTTTCGAGTAAATTGTTACATAAAATATCGTTTTGATGGACTCAAATCTTACCCGTTGATTAAGCGATAATATTGAATTCTACTGATAAGCGCTTACCAGATAAGTGTTTAGGTAAACGACCTCTTAGTTTAAAATTTATAAAAAAAAATGCATCAACAATTGTAGTATACAACTCACACCTTCACTAGAGACATTGAATTCCGATTCATAATTTCATATTGCTCATTGATTATGTTTGCAAATACCTAATCTTAAATTTTTAAAAAAATCAATTCATTCAAATGATCAGGGTGATCGTTAACCAGTCATTGGTCTAAGAATTATAATCATTTGAGTCTGGCAGTCCTAACAAATCTTGAACCAGTCTAGTTGTATGTTTATTGTTAGAAAAAAATCCAATGTTACTTTCTTGGAAGCAAGTTCGGGCATCTGAACTTCATGAATCGGGTTCGGACCATACCAAATATATGGTCCTCTAACCTTTTATGCATCTCTACTTACCATAACTCTAACAACAACGAAACAATTTCTAACGAGGAATGTTTTCATCATGGTGGTTGAAGCTGCTATATGTGACACCAGTTTTTAAGTAAATTGTGTGACTCTTTTAACAACTTTTTTTAGGGGGGTGTTTGGGATTGCTTATAAAAACAACTTATTAACTTATTCCGGTGTGCTGCTGGTAATAATCATTTTTGACTGTTCAAATAAACAGTTTATATCGGTGTCAATCCAGTAATAAGAAGTTTTTGAAGAGGTAAAACCATTATAACTTATAATAAGTTGATTAAGACTTTTGTAAAAAAAAAATATAATTTGTTTCAAATAAGCAATCACAAACATCTTTTTAGTTTAGTAGCATACTTTGAAACATTTGGAAGAATTTGATAAATGTCTAATATTACTTCCCACTTTTCTACAATTTATTTATAACTGTTTTTGCGATTGACATTCTACTGACCCTTTGGTTTCATAAAAGTTGAAACTTAAGAAATCGCATGAAAATTGCAACGTGTTTCTTGAGAAATGTTTTATGTCAAAGTTACATATTTACTATTATGATTATTATAAATAAATGACAGAAGAAGATTTGTGATTTCAATTAAAAAACAATCCTATGGAATTCTTTAGAAACCACGTTTGAAAAGGTTAAGAGAGTGTTTGGTTAGAGGTATTAAACAATAATCAATGTGAATGAAAATAAAAGAAACTGTTTGGTTTTTCATAATATAATGAGTTTGGTAAAGTAATTTGACTTGGTGTTCACTTATCCGAGTAAGCGTTTGGTAAACGACCCCGACTGAAATCTTGAGGAAATATAGTGATAGATGAAGCCGTGCTGAGGTCATGACGACGTAAGCATGACAATGGCATGAGAGATGGGCTAGATGGTAAAAAGCAAAATTGGAGGATGGTTTGGGAGCATGGCGTGCAAAGGTAAGTTGGCAGTCAATGATGCCAGTTTAAACAGTTTAGTAACGTTTTTTTAGTGGAGACAGAAAATGATAAGTCAGAGAAAGACAGAGGGCTGATTATGTAATTTCTTAAAAGTTAATATGAGAGAGAGAGAGGGGCTCCGACTGACCCGGCAAAATCTTAAAAGTGCCGCTTTTTTGTCCCCCTTTCGCACTTTTCATCAGTCATCACTTTCAGCCCCTTTTCAACTTTCTCAAGCTTCTTTTACCCCCTCAACTTCATGTTATATATCAATTTTTACCCTTGATTTGTTAATGGTGTGGATGTGTTTGTTTTTGGCTATATGGGTGCCGGATAGAACAGAATCTGATAGGACATAACATAATAGAACATGATAAAAGAATTGTTCAATGTTTAGTAGAACATAACAGAGCATGGCAAAACAAATAAAATGGTCAATTTACTCGTAATGAGTTGTTTATATATTTTGATTAATTATGTAATTTATAAAATTATAATAAAATAAATGATTTCGTCAATACGATTAAAATAACACAAAAATAAAAAGTTTATGTAGTTTATAGTTTTTATTTTATACATTTTCTATATTATTTTTTTATTATTAATATTTAATAAATTATATAAATTAATCAAAATATAAAAATCGTATAAAATAATATGTTGAGGATAATAAAATGAAAGTTTAAAAAACATAAAATACAATAAAAGAATTTAAATATAAATAATTTTTATAGATGAATGTGTATTTGATGTTTAGAAAAGAATTCAGTTTTATTTTGAGATTTATATTTATAGAATATAAATCTGTTCCAGCTTGTTTCATAAGGTAGGGTGGAACACGTCTGTTCCATATAAAAATCTTGTCAAACATGAAACAATGATCTATATTATGTTATGTCAGTATAATCAAACACACCTTATGTGACACATGAGGGACCTAGACTCTTAGGGGGCGTTTGGTTCGTAGAATAGAATTCAATAGAATTAGAATTCATCAAATAAATTTGACTTTGAGAGAAAAAAATTGGAATTTGATGGAATTTGACCATGTCTTTTGATTACGTTTGGTTGGATGGAATTGGAATGAAATTCTTAACCGAATTGAATTTTTTTTGTTTCCTTCACGGAATTCAACGAGAAAATTACAGGCAAAAAAAATTGAAACTGAAACTTTCGGGCTGGGTTTGGGGACATCTTATCGAGGACGGGGCGAGGATTGGGGACAAATTCGAGGATTTTAACGGGGACGGTGATCATCGGCCCAGTCCGACCTGATAGTGTATATATATTAATTTTAATTTATATATATATATATATATTAAATTCGGGGATTTTAACGGGGATTTTTAGATATATTTCGGGTTCGGTTACAACCAATGGTGAACAAGAAAAAGAGGATTTTTACCTTAAAGAGTTCCCCAACGGGGATCGGGGAAACCGCAGGACCCGATAAGATCCCCGACGGGGATCAGGGCGGTCATGAAGACAGTTTTAGTTATCAGTTTTTGGGACAGGATACCAATAACCGGCCCGAACCTGGCCCGTTGTCATTCATAGTTTTAAACGAGATTGAGCATAGCAGAACAGAGCAAATCGAGATATAGTGTCGATGAATGGATGAGGGCTAAGGAATTTGTCGGATTGGAATTTGAAATCCGTGGTATATGCGGTGGAATTGTGAAATCAATGAATTAAGGAATTGGTTGGAATTAGAATGATTCCGTCACATCTATTATGTTAACCAAACATGTGATTTGGAATTTGGTCAAAGATTTGGACATTCCAATTTCTTTCAATTCCATCAAATTCCATGAACCAAACACCCCCTTCGGGGATAGGATGGGAAACATTGAGGGGAGGATCTGTCAAACTTCCATAATAGAAGGACCATTTTTAACAATAATTGATACGGTAATCATCGTTGAACTGCGAAATCAAAACCCTTTGGCCATTACACTCACTTTGTATACCGTCCCACATAAGTATCGATGATTTTTCATTAAATTATATATAAATAAAATTGTTTTTGTAAATTAATTCGTTTGTATACATCAAGAAGATTTTTCGTCAGTTAAAATGAATATGAAATTTAAAGGAAAATAGATGTATCGTCAAGTGGGCAATTTTTCGTTTTGAACTTTTTGGTGACATCTGGTTTTAAATCTCTTATTGGATTGCTTTCAGGCTCAAAAAATTTAACGTATCTTTTTGAAGACCGCATGGTTTAGGTCTCCCTTATTTTTACTGCTTCTTGAGATTTGTTATTGCTTCCCTTGATGTTTCCTCTTTTAAGTTACTGGTTTTCTCTTGATGCCTAGAGCATCCATAATCATGAACCTCATTAGAGGTTCATGATTTTGCCCAACCAGTTTTCTTTCTCTATTATATCAGTTTTTTCTCTCATACATATTTCATAAACATCCATAGTTTATATAATAAAAAAGGAAAGAATTCAAAAAAAAACTCAACAAACTTTTCTATTTTGAATGATTTAGTCTCTAAATTATTTTTTAAAATGAAAAAAACCATTACACTTTCTCATTTTGAATGATTAAGTCTCTGAACTATTTTTTTGAATGAAAAACCATTAAACTTCCGTTTTTGAATGAAAAACAATTAAATTTTTTCATTTTGATTGATTAAGTCTCTGCATATTTTTTTAATAAATAAATCATCACACTTTTAAAAATTAATTATCTAAATTCTTTTAATCCAAAAAAGTTAGATGAACCAACTAGTAAAAGTTCGATGGTCTATTTATTTTTAAAAAAAATTCAAGGTCTTAATCTTTCAAATATGAAAGTCTAAGGGGTTGTTTGGCAATTCCTGAATGGTTTTGTGCAAAATGATTAAATGACACTCATGATATAGTGTAAAATGAAATATAATTGTTTGGTAATTGTGTACAATGAAATCAAGGCTCTTAATGGTTAAGGGAGATCCAAGATACAAAATTATTTAGAGGGTTTTAAAACTATTAAGAGACAGACTTTTTTTTTGCTAAACAAGAGTCACCTCTTAACGATTCAGAGGTTGTCTCTTAATGGAACTATTAAGAGGTAAACAAACAACCCCTAATGGTTTTCCCATTCAAAAAAAATAGTTTAGAAACTTAATCATTCAAAAAAATAGTTTAAAAACTTAATCATTCAAAATGAGAAAATTTAATGGTTTTTTCATTAAAAAAATAGTTTAAGACTAAATCATTCAAAAAGAGAAAGTTTGTTGGATTTTTTGAACTTTTTCCAATAAAATTGCAATGATAGAAATTATAATTAAAAAACAATAACTAAAAATTATAACAATGAAAAATTACTTATTATAATTAAAAGACAAATAATTATAAATACGATGGTTAAAAATTACTTATTATAATTAAAACAACAATTAATGTTTCAATAATAAAAAATATTTATTATAATTGAAGACAATAATTAAAATTATACTAATCACAGTCATAAATAATTAAAATATTATTATTATATATGTAATCAAAATTATTTTTAAAAATAAAAAGCAAAAAAAATGTCGTCTCCATGAAATAAGTCCATGCCACTGCCACTGCCACTGCCACTGCCACATGACAAGTACCGGTTTTAGCCACGGTTCACCATAATAGAAAAACCGGTCCATGAACCGTAAAATTCATCCGCTACAGACGCTCTTATTTCTTGTTGGATTTTGCTTGTTTTTCCTTTGTAGATTTCCTTAATAAGAAAACTGTATTTTTTGCTTTTTCAAAAAAAAAATAAAATAAATTATATAAGAAAGAAAAAAAATATTGTTACGGTAAATAAAAAATAAAAATAATTTTTTTACACATTTTAAAATGAATTTGTTTTTTTTCCCGATTAACCTGGATATCCAACCCGCTATGCAAACCGACCAATACCAGAATTACTACCTACTTTGCAGATAATTCGAAATCACTATATTTGAACCTTCATAACCATAAGAAAATTTTTATTATTTTTTGGATTTAAAACTGAAACATTTAAATATTTTTGGCCTTTGAAGTCCAATTTCAAACCGATCAAACAAATATTAATGAATTTGTTTTTATTATACAAGGGATTCAATTTGAGGGCACACAGCTCAACAAGCTTACAAACCCTTTTGTTTGCTTTCTGCTTAATGGAGGAACCTTAAATCCCTACTTTCTCTCTCTTCATCCATTAATAACTTTCTTCAATTCTCAGTTTCTTCATCACACCGCTCTTCTTGCTCGTCCCATCTTCATCTTCTACCAATCCGTTTCTGCTTCACTCATATTGTTTTCTACTCATCTTCAGGTAATTAAGCTGTTTTTTGATCATTCAGCTACACTCCAAATTTAAGTTTTTTAGTTCTTCTGAAAATCGAGATCTGGATTGTGCTTTCCGCTCATTTTGTTGACACTTTTTGATTATTTTTTCTTTAAAAAACCAGTTTACATGCACACGCTGTTTGAGTTCTTAGGTTGTTGATCGTTTTTGGTGAAGTTTTGTTCGCCACAGCTGCTTTTAGCATCCATGGATGACTTATTAATTAGAGCATTATAGTTTTAATTGGTAAGATGAATTAAAGCATTATAGTTTCAACTGTTAGGGCGGAATTTCTGGTCATTTATTGCATTTTTTTCTTTCACTTTTTGTTTTTGATATAAATGCGGAAAATAGATCTAAAGTCTCCTGTACGTATGTCTTTAATGTTTTGGATTTTTACTGGATAAGCTGAAGAAGAAGTTTTTGCGTTTACGTTTTGAGCCTTATGAGAAGTTTGAAGATTGGTGATAAAACTGATTTTTGGTTCATGTAATAAGTAAAACTTTCATAATCAGGGCTTTGATTTTTGTTTTCAAGGCGCATGATGATCTGGTGGAGCTGATGGATTTTTACTTGGTCATTTGTTACCTTGAATCGGTTGGCAGTTTCAATTTCAGGCATATGCATATCTCATGCTTAATGTGTTTGTGGATGTCCGAATGTCACAAGCCCTTGAGTAATTTTTTTCAAAATCTGGTTCTTTTGTATCTCTTATTAATTGTAGCATTAGAAGTATGCTTTATCCCCGTACGCCCTCAAAAAAACCCAAATGTACACTCTCATATATTAAGAGGGCTTTTGTGTATTGGTTGACTTTAGTGATTCATACTTTCAGTGGAATTTATTTCGTGAGTTGTTGGTAAGCTAATTTACTGCAAGCATTAATGGTTCATTTAATCAAGCAGATTGACTGGCAAAGCAAGAACTCTGGGTATCTGATGTCTTCACGGCTGTTAGGTGTTGAGGGGGATGGACAAGGGAATGCTTCCTTACTGTCTATGGAATCTAGGTTCCAAGAGAATCCTGGATTGACCGAAAGAAATTATCTGGGACTATCTGATTGTTCATCGGTGGATAGCTCTACTGTCTCCAGCATCTCAGAAGTGAACAAAAATAGTCTAAACCTTAGGGCTACTGAATTGAGGCTTGGCCTTCCAGGATCTCAATCCCCTGAGAGGGATCCAGAAAGTAGCTTGACAAGCTTTGACAATCTTGATGAGAAACCCTTGTTTCCTATGCTTCCTTCCAAAGACGGGTTATGCTCATCATCACCAAAGATTGTGGTCTCTGGAAACAAAAGAGTATTCTCTGATACTGTGGACAGTTATTCGGAAATAAAGGGATTATCTGAAGGAAATTGGATGTTTGGTGCTTCTGGGGCTGAATCTGATGCTTCAAAATCCCTAGGTCAAGTGAAATTTTCTAGTAATTCAAATGTAAATGGAATGATCTCATCAGGAGGTCAGATTATGACGATTAAAGGGACAGCCTCAAAAATGCCACAGGAACGGCCTCATCCAATCTGTGGTACTAACCTTAACAACGTAAACAGCTCTAATCCTCCTGCTGCCAAGTAAGTAAAATAAAACAAATTTGTTTTTGTTTTGAGTTCAGATGCTTTTGGGTTTTTTTTTTTTTTTGGGGGGGGGGGAGTTGGAGAATAATAATCTTTGGTTTTCAACTCATCCACCTTTTGGTGATCTAGTTTACTCATCCACCTTCTGGTGATCTAGTTTACTTGTTCTTAATAAAGTAAGAGCTGAGAGATATAAGAGATTTGATATGGTTATGTCTGGTATGTTACTAATCTGCATCAAAATGTACAGAGCACAGCTAGTTGGTTGGCCTCCAGTTAGATCGTTTCGCAAGAACATCCTGGCGACAAGTTCAAAGAACAGTGATGAAGTTGATGGAAAGCCTGGTCCAGGTGCGTTATTTGTCAAGGTTAGCATGGATGGTGCCCCTTATTTGAGGAAGGTTGATCTGAGAGGTTACGCTACTTATCAAGAACTTTCTTCAGCACTCGAGAAGATGTTTACCTGTTTCACCATTGGTTAGTTGCTTTTTTAAGTTACAACTTTAATTTATCACTAGTGTAGCCAAAAGTTATCATACATCAAATCAAATAAAAAATCCTGCTTTTATTTTAATTGCAAACAACCCTTGTAGAAGGGTGGTTGAAGGCCTTACTTGAGCTTTTTCGCATTTTAGGTCAGTGCGGATCACAGGGAGCTCCAGGAAAGGAAAGCCTTAGTGAGAGCAAGTTGAGGGATCTTTTGCACAGTTCAGAGTATGTTCTTACGTACGAAGATAAGGATGGTGACTGGATGCTTGTGGGAGATGTTCCCTGGGAGTAAGTATCAAGCAACCCTGTCTGTTTTTAACTTTTTGTGCATTACGTAATTGCTCTCTTAGGATCTTTGTGGGAAGTGACATGGTAGCATTAATCAGGAATAATAAACGTACACATAATTAGAGTTATATTTATTAAAGGAACAGTGGAACTCTAGTGGTTGACATGATAGTGACAAACAAAAAGAATAAGAAAATTAGGTATTCTTATGCCAAGCTCTGCTTTCTTCCTTTTCACATGAAGGTGTTTTGTCAAAGTAACGACGGCCATCTCAAAAGCGAAAAGAGAGTGATTTTCCATCTTGCAGTATGATGATTAATTATGCAGAGTTAACGAATATTTGGAATAAATATTTTGCTTCTTGTGTCCCAAGCTTTTGAGCCCTGTTGTCGCCTGGCATATTTACAACCTTAATCAACATCAAATCTCGTCCTAGAGAGATTAGGGGTGTTCGTCTAAATCGCCAAACTGCCCACACCGCACTGCATAACACGGTTTAGAACATTTGTGGTGCGGTTTGCATTTTCATCAAACAGCACTTTGCGGTGCGATTTGCAGTTTTGAGTCATCAAACCGCGGTTCAAACCGCACCGCATATTTATTTTTATATTTTCAAATATATATTTATACATATAATTATTTATCAAATGAGAATAAGTAATACATTATTGATTATTTAATAATTGTTTAATTTTCTTTTTAAGTTTTTACGTTACAAATTCCTAGTTTGAGTTATTTTCATTTGCTTTTGTCAAAAATTGTGGTCGAAATCATTTATAAGTTACCTTTTATAAGATATATTTGGATTAATTACGAACTATCTCGTTTGCATTACGCCTTTTTGAATTACACGTTTAACAAGTATCGAAAGTTTTAATTTTATGGAATATAGGAGCATCATCATCAAGTTTATTATGAAGTTGTGATTGTATAATTATCGGACTGAAATGTGTTTCACTCAAACTGCGTAAACCGCGCCAAATGCGGTGCGGTTTGACCCTAACCGCACCGCGAACACCACTAAGAGAGACACATTATACCTCCCTCCCTTCTTCCAATATCTGTTCTCCCCTGCCCCATTTTTCTGGTTTAACGATGCCCTCACTT
This sequence comes from Cynara cardunculus var. scolymus, assembly GCF_001531365.2. Classification (NCBI taxonomy): domain Eukaryota; kingdom Viridiplantae; phylum Streptophyta; class Magnoliopsida; order Asterales; family Asteraceae; genus Cynara; species Cynara cardunculus. The sequence continues at coordinate 32,432,931 of NC_037532.1, forward strand.
ATGGCTATCCCACCCCCTAGAGGACTTGAGCTATTGGGTCTGCATGTAATAGGGAAGACAGTCTATGTTTGATCATTATTCCTAAAAAGCTTTTAGGATACTTGAACTCTTTTTGGTTCTTTGTGTCATATATGCTATAACCAAGGGTTTTTCGGATCATATGTTTATCAGAGTTAGGTTTAACAAACGCTTGTTTTAGCTTCCTGGCATGAGTTTTGGGTCACCAATCTTCTCAGCAACTGCTTGAATAAAACTTCCTTCATAATGACTAGCATAACTATTTTTTGAAATTTAGCATTAAAATATGACAGATTTTACTTTATATATATATATATGTGTGTGTGTGTGTGTGTAGAGAGCTACATACATAGGATCAGGTCCAGGGGAAAACTGCAAAAAAATGAAAAACTGGGTTAACACATTGATAATTGTTCATCTGGACGGTATGTACATGTGCATATTGGTAATCTCAATCTGTAAGCAATTTGTCCAGTATGCACATGTGCATGACATGCACACATGCATAAAAACCAAGAAACAGCTTCGATTATTTGTATGTACATGTGCATTCCGTCCAGATGAACAGTTACCAGGGTGTTCCTCAGTTTTTCATTTTTTTGGGAGTTTTCCCCGAACCTCCCTCTACATACATATACATAAAAGGGAAAAATCAAATGGGAACCTGAAAAATGTTGAGAATCGTGAGAACCAATTTCACATGTGAAAGAAAACATTTCTATATGTTTCATATATGAAACATGCGCACATGAACAATAATACCACATTGAGTCCTAGACTAAAAATTAGCCTCGTTAAATTGCTAAGATTAGTTCTCACGGCTCCCAACATTTTTGTGGTTGTTATTTGATATTTTTATTTGTCCGGTATATTTATCATATAAACATTGTGTTTTGATTTCATGGGTCTTACACATTGGTGTGTGTTACAGTATGTTCATCAGTTCATGCAAGAGGCTGAAGATCATGAAGGGCGCAGATGCTATCGGCTTAGGTATGAATAATCTCTTTCCTGAATTTGACAAACAATCCCTATATAATATTCATACAGCTACCCAAGCTTATTCATAAACATTGGTAAATATCTTTTGTGTGTGTATATAAGAAACCCCCCCCCCCCCCAAAAAAAATGAAAATGATAATTAGAAACACTCTAATAACTATTCATCTGTAAGGTATGCACATTTGCATACAAGTAAATGAAGATGCTTTCAGGTTTCTATGAACGTGGTCATGTTATGCACATGTGCATACTAGACAAATTATTTGTATGCACATGGGCATATCATACAGATGAATGGTTACCAGATTGTTCCTTAGTTCTTCATTTTTTTGAGTGTTTTTTTGCGGTTTTACTGTGAACCTGACCTTATATATATATATAACCAAAATAATGTAGTGATCTTGTGCTGTAAGGGGTATTATGATGATGTGAATACATTGTATTTTGTTTGTTTTGACAGCTCCAAGGGCCATGGAAAAATCAAAGAACAGAAAGTAAGCAGGTGTTGGGAAAGGAGTAGTAGTTTTGGTGTGGGTGGAAGAAATGAAGGGGTTATGTTATGGTGGTGGCTTTCCTTTCTGTTTTGTGGTTGATGGGGAGTGGTGCCATGATGGAAATGATTATTTCAATTCATGGAGGGAATTATAGGAACAGAATTAAAATGGCATAATATATCATATGCTCAATTGTTGGAATGTTTGATGTTATTATGATTGTGTCTGTGTGATTTCAGAACATCTTAGAAAGCAAAGACTTGCGTTGTAGTTAATTGGTATTATTATTTTATGGATTACGTTATATGATTTCAAATTACCCCTACGACCTCGATATATCATATCTCAAAGTCACGTATGATCTGGGGTGGAATGTATATAGGATCGAGATGAACTTACATTTTTAATGTGTTTTTTTGTTGAAGGAACTTGTTTGTTTTAAAATAGATGTCTTAATATGAGACTATATTTGTATATTGTTTATTTTTTGTGTTGAATAAACGATGTAAATCATCATTTAATTATTAGTCTAAAAAGTCGACAACTCAAAACACAAGGTAGTTATAAATGGAAAAAAAAAACTTGAATATAATTCGTATATACAATCTTTTACATTTATAATCAAACTTTGAATACTAATATGACGCAGTGTAGATTTGCCGAAGGATCGACAAGCGTCTAAACCCTTTTGGGTTGAGAATTACAATTCGTAAACTCGATAAATTAAGAGAAAAACTGTTAAAACTCACAAAGGAGAAGAAATTGTATTGATAATAATGTGTATAACAATAAAAACAATGAATCCTATTTATAGCTACATTAATTCAGGACTATCCCTTAGCATGTTAAATGTGAGATTTTGAACAAAGCCTCCGAAATTTTGGGCCCAAATTTACATGTGATCAAGGTCTTTTATCGACCTGTGTAAAACTATAGCCGAAATTATTTAGGTTCAAACCATTAATTGTTTAGTTTTAGGTTCAAATTATTAATGGTTTAGTTTTAGTTTCAGATTGTTAATCGTTTTAGGTTTAGCCCATTTTTGTTCTTAACATATATTCTCTTTTATCTCATTTATGCAATGTAGTCAAAAGTTTCGGATGTAGCGGGGTTTCCAAAAAGATTGGAACGTCCCTACATTAGTTAAGATAATCATGGAAACTATTTAAATAATAATAAAAAGGTAACCAAATAATAATCCTAATTTAATTTAGAAAACAAATAACTAATACTTTTAATATTAATCCTAAATAATGAAGAAACAAAATAATTAAATAAAGAAATAAACACAATCTGTTCAGGACTATTAAAACTTGCGTATGCGACCTAAGTCCCGGGAGAAATTGCGAAGGCGACTGTTAATGAGTTCTCGATGTAGTATTTCAGGCCTCTTTCGAGTTCGTTTCTTTCTTCTCCAAAGATCGAAGAAAAGTCTCGTAAACTACCGAAACCTCTTTGTATCATAATATCTTAATTTCATTAAGCTATAAACAAACAACATATAACCATGGCTAGGTTCATCTAGATTGGTTTCAAACTTTCGCTCATTATTTTGAGTAACATGATTTTCATGAATATTTTGAATTGAAACTCAAATCTTTTTATCTTAGCATAAAGAACACCAATCAAAAATACAAAATCAAATTCAAAAATAACTTAACACTGACATTTACAACTTTATTTGCTATGATAATTCAAAGAGTAAGGGGCTGATTACTAAACGTTTACCCGGTAGGTGTTTACCGGGCAATTTTCCTTACCGGACGAACATGGCAAGACCCAAGAATCTTACATGGTAAGAACGATTATAAGGATAGAGAGTCTTATCCGGTAAGTGAGGATGACGACTCTTACCCGGGTAAGCGCTTACCAGATATATTGTTGCATACAATACCATTTTGATATACTACAATCTTACCCAAAAAATAAATTATAATGTTGACTTCTAATAGATAAGCACTTACCGGATAAATATTTAGTAAACAGCCCCAATTTATATAATATAACAAAAAGCTTTTGTTGTCATCCACACTAAGAAAGGCAGCATCATACACCAAATGTTTGAGAAGACAATGCTCATTTATTACGTGTCATTTTATGATTGGAATATAACCAAATAACCAATTGTTGTTATTGCAATTTGTGGTCCAAATATACCTTCAATGAGGCTGGTGGATGGGCTTCATCCAAAACTTCTTATTCCCTAATTCATTCTTTTAGGGTGCGTTTGGTACGTGGAACAGGGTGGAACAGGACAGGACAGGACACACTTGTCCCACGTTTGGTGTGTTTTTGAGTGGAACTAACTGGAACTAACTTGCACACACATGGGACACGGGTGTTCACCCTTCACCCCTGGAACTAAGTGGAACAGACTTTTTTTTTACTAATCTACCCTCCATCGCTCCTCCATGCTCGCTCCTCCATGCTCGCTCCTCCATGCTCAGACTCCATCGCTCCTCCATCGCTCCTCCATACTCACTCCTCCATGCTCAGACGGCGACGGCGACGGGATCGATTTCCTTCTCCATCGCTCCTCCATGAATCGATTTCCTTCTCCATCGCTCCTCCATGCTCACTCGCTCCTCCATGCTCACTCGCTCCTCCATGCTCAGACTCCATCGCACTCGCTCCTCCATTCTCAGACTGCCTCCATCGCACCCTCATCGTGCGTCCTTCCCCATCGGCGACGGCGACGGGAGGTTTGAATCGATTTCCTTCTCCATCGCACCCTCCTTCTCCTTCATCAGGTACACGATTTCCTTCTCCATCGCTATGAATCGATTTAGGGTTTGCTGGTTGCTTTGCTTGAATCGATTTAGGGTTTGCTGGTTGTAATGCTTGAATCGATTTAGGGTTTGAATCGATTTATGGATCTGTTTGCTGTGAAATTGGGTTTTGATCGAAATTTGTCACTGTAAAATTGATTGAAGTTGTATAAAATCGATTTAGGGTTTGAATAATTTAATAATTGATCTGAATCGATTTAGGGTTTGCTGTAAAATTGATTGTCACAGCTCTAATTTGTCACTGTAAATTTGTCACTGTAAAATCGATTTAGGGTTTGAAATTTGTCACTGTAAAATCGATTTAGGGTTTGTAAATTTGTCACTGTAAAATCGATTTAGGGTTTGAAATTTGTCATTGTAAAATTGGGTTTTGATCATGGTGGTTAGAATTCTAGGATTGACTCAGTAGGGGTAAATTGGTCATTTTAACCAGTTCTGTCCAGTCCTATCAGGTCTTACCAAACGCTGAACAGTTGTCCTGTCCTGTCCTGTCCTGTTCTGTCCCGTCCTGTCCTGTCTGCGTTCCAAACGCACCCTTAGGGACTATTTATCAAACACTCACTCGATAAGTGTTTATCGGTAAAATTTAACACTATTATTTACTTATCGAGCAAGATTTAATCCATCAAAACGACATTGTATACAACAATTCACCCGGTAAGCGTTTACCATGGTAAGAGTCGTCGCCCTCACTTACCGGGTAAGACTCATGGTCTTTGTCTCGCTCTTACCGGGTAAGATTCTTAGTCCTTACCATATTCATCCGACGAGGTAATATGACTTGGTAAACACTTACCCGGGTAAGTGTTCGGTAAACGGCTCCTTAATCTAATTAATTGGTTAATATCAAATAAAATTTTAAACTCAACTAAATTTAAACTCTGACCCATATAGTACCATACAAGATATCGTCAAACGTAGCCTATGCTAAATGATGGTCTGCTTTACGTTAAAACGTGTTTTCCATCTTTTTATTGTTAAAAATATCGTCTAATATTATGTGAAAATTTATGGGAAAAAACTGTTACCGTTTTACCTACGCTTCTTAATAAGACTAGATTCTTTTCCCGTATAAATTATGTAGTTTATTTTCCATTTGTTAAACCAATAATTACCCTTCAAAGTCGATAGTGAAATTGTAATCCCGTTCGCTATCTACCAGAAGTAACCACCTCGTGAATGTACCTCGATTGGCCACATAGCTATATTTGACACCACAACGTGTCACGAGTGGTTGGTGTTCGTTAGACATATACATTAAATACAATGCATTGATATTACTATAGAAAAATGATAGGTTATTGTACAAGTTTTGACCAATAAACACTTGTAACGATTGTTGTTTTAAATATATTCAAACTTTTTCTCAATGTGTGTGAGAGTGAGGGGTCGTTTACCAAACACTTATCTGGTAAGCGTTTACTGGTAAAATTTAACACAACCACTTACTTACCGTGTAAGATTTTAGTCCACCAAAACGGGTATCGTATGCAACAAGTTACCTAGTAAGCGCTTTATTGTGGTAAGAGTCGTCGTCATCACTTACCGGGTAAGACTCTTGTTCCTTGTCTTGCTCTTACCAGGTAAGATTCTTAGTTCTTACCATATTCATCCCATAAGGTAATGTGACTTGATAAATGCTTACCCGGATAAACGTTTAGTAAACGACCCCTAAATAAGAAAAAAATCAAATGTAATCATAAAAAGATTTGAGGATCTAAAAAACCTTTACCTCAACGTGTTTTTCACGTTATAATTTTCCTTCTAAGATTGAGATTTAAGAGACTCGTTTATAATTAATTCCTCGGTTCCACGTTGAAAATGAAGTTCCTAATAGAACCTTCCTCTTTGTTTTTGGTCACATGTGTGTAATATATGTATAGGAGGTCATTCAAGAGAATTCGAATTTTTGTGATAATCGTGAGATCCAATCTCAACCACACATTAATTTTCAAAATAACTAATTTTTTTTATTAACCTGGATATCCAACCAGCTATGCAAGCCGACTAATCCCATGACGACCACCTACTTTGCAGATAACTCGGAGTCACCGCATTTGAACCTCCGTGGCCACAATGAGATTTTTATTCCTCCTTGGATTTGAACCTGCGACCTCCAGATACTTTTGACCTTTGGAGCCAAGCTCAAACCAATCAGGCACCACCCATGTGATTAAAATAACTAAATTTATGGATACCATTTAGGGGTAAATTAGTTTTTTTAATCTCTCTCCTCTCTTCGATGAATCTTACTCCGACCAAACTTATCTTTAGGGTAAAATGCGTAAAATACCAACCTACTTTTATAAATTTTCTTATTATAGCATTATACTTTCAGTTTTTCTTATTACAACAATGTACTTTCAAAATGTTTTTTATTAGGGAATCGTACTCTCAAAAATTTACCCGTTATAGCATTGAGTAACATTTTTAAATTAAATTTAGTCATTATATCAGGTTTCTTTGCTACATCGTCGTCCACGTAGGCTGTCCACATGTACGATAGTGCTGACATAACATTTCTTATTATAACATTGTATTTTCAAAATTACTTTATTATATCACTAATTTCTATTACAGCATTGTACTTTTAATTTTAATATTTTTATCATTTAAACATTGTAAATTTAATCAAATATGTTTACTAAACATGCTTACAAAATATCACTATTTCACGAATAAAAATATTCATAAAAAATCATCCGTTCATCGAATTCATCGTAAATTTCTGACTTACTTTATAATGTCAAAAATTAAACAAGTCAAACATCTTTTAAGAAAAAAAAACCATCCTATTCATATTCATCTGATAATAATATTTAATAAAGTGGAACCGTCTTGTAAAAGGGCCGGCCTTTGGGAGGAAGAGAGGGGTGGAGAAGATGAGAGGCCAATAGAGACAAGAGGAGAGAGGATGGTGAGGACACAGAGGAGAGACACAAAGGTGGAGGGTATATACATGATTAAGTTATAGAAACTACAATGCTATAATAAAAATACAATGTTGTAATGTAAATTGATGATCTTATAATAAGGTAATTTTGAAAGTACAATGCTATAATAAAAAATGTCATGTCAGCACTATCGTATATGTGGACAGCCTACGTGGACGATGATGTAGCAAAGAAACTTGGTATAATAGGTAAATTTAATTTAAAAGGTTACTCAATGCTATAAGGGGTAAATTCTTGAAAGTACGATGCCCAAATAAAAAATATTTTGAAAGTACATTGCTGTAATAAAAAAAAAAACTGAAAGTAAAATGTTATAATAAGAAAATTTGTGAAAATATGTTGCTATTTCGCACATACTACCCTATTATTTATTTATGGCTTATTTGGTGGGTCTTAATGGATGTGGGCTTAAGCTTAACTGTTAAGTCCTTTTTAAGTAATGAATAATTTTAAAAAAATAGGACCCTTACCACTCATTGAACAATGAACAGCTATGTTCATGGAGCCCAGCCCGATTAAGATGCCTCATTCTAGTTATCCCCCGATTAAGACATCTTATTGGGCCAAATATGCTTATAATCTTGGGCCCAAAATGCTTATCATCCTCATATCGTAACAAGCCGATTCATCTTCGATTTCGGATTTTCTTGCCATGTGCTACGTGAGTCCCTCAAGACGAAAAAAATTTATCTGATTTATACAGACAGATAGTCTTGCATAAATTGTGTGGATCATATTACATAAAATTGGATTTTCAGAAGCAGATTTATCCAAATATGGACCCAAAAAAAAGTATGCTTTGTTTTTGATACAGTCAGTGATAATTTATTGTAATAGCTACAATTTTTTGTATTTATTTAAATAGCTTGTAAATACGGTTTACATGTTTGTATGTTAGCTAGCGATTTGGATGTTTATAAACCGTCAAATAATAAATCATATCAATTAAAATACGCAATCTTAAAAAGACTCGAGAGACAAGTATTACGAGTATAAAAGCTACTACAATAATTTAAGATTACCGAGATGTCATCGTTTTTACCATTTTGAATACGCCTTTTTTTGGTAGAAGTATGTAACCTTAAAAGCCGTTTACGTAGTGTTTGTGATGAAACGACATACGTTTTATAACAACGATCATTGTGTCGGCTTTTTATTTTTATTATTAATTTTTATTTTTAAAAAACATGGTAATAATCATTGTTAAGATATGGATTGCATAACCCCTTTTCCTTTGGGGTGGTCCAATTCCTCTCCACATGCATTTATGAATCCAAATGAAACATTATGAGGATCACAAAGTTGGGTTTTTTTCAAAAAAAAAAAAAAAAGGGTTTGGTCATGTGGGGTGTTTCATGTTGGTGCATATAATATTGTTTTAGAATAAGATAATCCTTTTTATTATGTTGCAAAAATTACCATTTTGCCCTTGGTTAAAATGTGTCGTCCAAACCACAAGGATGGTGCCTGATTGGTTTGAAAAGTATCAGGAGGTCTTAGGTTCAAATCCAATGAGGAATAAAAATCCCCTTGTAGCCACGTAGGTTCAAATACGGTGACTCCGGGATATCTGCAAAGCAGATGGTCGTCCTGGGATTAGTCGGCTCGCATAACAGATTGGATATCCAGGTTAATAAAAAAAATGTGTAGTCCAACAAGACTTGGAGGGTGTGGATGTCTTTTACACATGTTAATGCATATGATTTTCTTTTTTAAAAGATGATCCTTTTGATTAATATAGTGAAATGACCATTTTGCCCTTTATTAACAAGTGTTGTTGAAGTGAAGAGGTGGAGGGTATGAATGTCTTTTTGACTTTTGGTTTCCTAAAATCCTGGGGGTGTCTACATCACATGCCATATGTTTAGTATATCCATATGGATAGTATTGGGATTTATTCCAAAAAGGAGATTAATTAAATCCCAGACAATAAAAAAAAAAGGGAAGATTAGATCTTCAACTTTGAGTGACAAAAGGGTAAAGTAGTCTTTTGAGTGATCCATACCATTTGTCAAATGCAAGTGCATGTGGCTTCATATGTGAATAGAAAGAAAGGGAGCACTGCCTAAATATATTAGTTTTATATTATATGGTAGGATATATAATTTAATATATATAATTATGCTTTCAACCACAAAACAATTATCAATCATAAATGTATATAACAATTAAATTATTAGATATAAATAATCATTATTATAACGTTTCAAATACAATCCATCATATTTGTATAACTAATGTAATCTAATTAATTAAGATATTTATAGAAATGATGAGATTTCATTTATTATGATTTGAATATTTTTGGAAGATGACTATGGTTAATTAATTATGATCAATACTTTATATTATGAAGCAATCAAAACTTTTATAAAATCACATATTTATCAAATTAAATGGACGATTGAGATTGAGGGGGTGTTTGGGATTGCTTATTGGAAATAACTTATGTTTTTCTACAAAAGTGTTTATCAACTTATTATAAGTTAGAATGGTTTAACTTCTTCAAAAACTTCTTATTATCGGTTTGACACCGATATAAGTTGTTTATCCAAACACTCAAAAATGCTTATTACCGGTGACACACCAGAATAAATCAATAAGTTGTTTTTATAAGCAATCTCAAACACCCCATGAGTTGTATTGGTTGTACAAATATAAATTGTTGCATAATAACTCATCTCTCTCTCTATATAGTATCTATTAGAAGGTATTGAAGTATATATCAATTAAATTATTGAATATTAGTAATCATTTAGAAGATATATATAACTATATATTAGAAGAAATTAAGGTATTGAAGTTTGACATGTCAATAGATTGATTATGCACCATAATATTTGTATTTTTTTCTTATAATTATATTTTGGTATATTCTATTCTTTTTTAAGATAATTATAGATTTTTGGATCAGTTTACATGTATCGTCTAATTTTTCAGACAATCACGAACAGTGTGTAGTCATCGTAGGTGAACCTTCATGGCTACAAGGGTATAACAACGTCTAGATTCGAACATATGGTAGATGAGACTTTCTATTACATCCCCATGAAGCTTAACCAGTATGCCACAACCCAAGAGGTTGAGCTCCTTCTGTTTTGTTCGTAGCTATTATGGATTTAATTTTACTTTATTTTCCTCTTTTCCTATCAGATCATTGATTTCCTTTTCCTTCTGCCACTTAGTAGACGTTAGCCCTACACACAGTATTACAATTTTGTACATATCTGTGTTTTTGTATACAGCTGTGTGAACCTAGCGACTGAATGCTTCAAATTATCTCTTATCTTGTACAAAATATTTGTTTCCATAGTTAATTTGATTTAAAAAAACAATTTAATTGGTAAGTACATGATTGTTGGATCTTGTTTTCTAATAAATGCATTTAAAAACTGTATTGAATAATTACACAATAACAAAACGTAACTCGAATGCATATCCTCCTATTTACCATCGTACTACCTCTCACAGGAGTCGAGTAAACGTGTCGTAGATCATTAGACAAAATGATTGTATATGTAAAGATGTTTTGACTTTTATTAAAGTTAATTCTTTAACAAATCATAAAAGACGTAATCAATTTTTAATATCAATGAAGTTTATTTCTTTTGTGGATTCATAAGATATTTATAGAGCGATCATTATTTTGTTTTATGCTTTTTTTTATATATTTATACTATATTACAAAACATTTGACAAAAACTCTTAAAAATCATTTTTTATGTACGAAGTACTAGGGGTAAGCAGCGGAACCGGGTACCCGTTTGCGGAACCGGAACCGCCTTGGAACCGCCGGTTCCGGAACCTGAACCGATATGAGTGGTTCCGGTTCCGGTTCCTAAAATACGGAACCGATTGAGAACGGTTCCGGTTCTCAATTTTTCGGAACCGTTACCCGCCGGGTACCCGCCAGGACCGGTTCCGGGACCGGGTACCTGGAACCGGCGGGTACCCAGTGTTTTTCAATAAAAAAATAATTAATTTTTTTTAATACCAAATGTATATTATGTTACATCTTCAAAGGACGTGGTCATCTTCATTCTTCATCAACTTTCTAGTTCTACTAAACTACTTCATAGTATGTAATCGTTAAGTTTTGAACATTTACAATTATAGTATGTAATCGTTAAACTTTGAACATTTTCTATTAGTCTATTATGGTTTATAATCGTTAAACAATATTTGTAACCATTATTCCGTATAATTTGTATTATTGTTTATTTAATTTAGTGTTTTGGCAATGTTTTATTTTTTATTTCTAAATAACAAAATTTTAATATTTTAGGAAGCGGGTACCCGGAACCGGAACCGGTTCCCGGCGGTTCCGGTTCCAAAAATTCAAGAACCGCTCTAACCGGTTCCCGTTCCGGTTCCAATATCTCAAGAACCGCCGGTTCCGGTTCCTGTCAAAAAGGACGGGTACCCGCCTATGCTCACCCCTACGAAGTACTGTATATTGATGCATATTATTTAAAATTCAAGATTAAAAGTAAATTATGTATAAGTACAACTTATTAAAGGTTCATCTTTGAATTCGTGTAATTAACTGCGGATAAACATAACTAAATAGAGGATAAACATCTCATTTTAAAATATAAAAATCTAAAATATGATTAAGATAATTATTGGGTTCTAACAAAATAATTAATTATTATCTTTATAAGAAAATTATATTATTAAATCAAATATAAATTATTTAAAATGAAAAATTAAATAGTAATATTGTTTAACTAAATTAAATAGTTAATTAAAAAATTGAATTAAAAAATTACACAAAAAATGAGGCATTTTAAATAGTTAATTTAATACTGATATCGATATATTTTTGTCAAATTTTTATGATTTTCTTTAAATTTATATTTTATTGAAAAATAAAAACATCATAGTTTTTTCAAAACCACATAAGACCATATTATAACATCGACTGAGATAAAGAATAAAATAAAATATTAAAAGCAAGATTTATCTTGCTGTATTGTGCAGGTACCCTTCTAGTGTATATGTATATATATATATATATATATATTTGAAGTTTTTGTAGTTTTTCTAAATTTTATATCATTAATTTCTTTTTCAATTATGTTATATTTGGGAACATTGGGAGATATGATAAGAATTGAAGTGGATACAAATAAACTTGAGTGTTTATGAAGCAAAATAGTTTGTACATGTTAGGGTTATGATGACTTGTTTCATGTCATTTAATATTTGAATGAATAATTCATATTAAAAGAGAACTGATTATGTATTCATTCTTATTTTGATGAAACAATATTTTAAATCTGTATTTTGAAGAACCAACTTTTTCGTTCATGCCTATTTTGGGAACATAAATTTGAAGTTGGATCGCCAAAATGAAGATCTTAAAAGATAGTTTTCAGAAATAGGAATGAAATCAAATTTGAATTTGAAGGGTATTAGTTGTGAATATGTAAAAGTCAAGGGCATAAAAGCAAAAAAAAATGAAGATGGTGGTCGGAATAAACTTTACTAATAGAAGCATAATGAAACTTAAAGAAAGTTAAGGGGCTAGATTTGTAAAACTTGTTTCGGAGCTTTTAGCAAATAAAAACCGTTTGATGTGAAATAGCAAACATAATTTCCAAATTTTTGATGTCATGAGTGTAAGGGTGTGTTTGTGATTGCTTATAAAACAACTTATTACTTATTTCGGTATGGTATCGGTAATAAGCATTTTTGAGTGTTTGGATAAACAACTTATATCGGTGCCAAACCGATAATAAGAAGTTTTTGAAAAAGTTAAACAATTCTAACTTATACTAAGTTGATAAGGACTTTCGTAGAAAAACATAAGTTGTTTTAAAGAAGCAATCTCAAACACCCCCTAAATCAATAACTCTATTTTTATTATTCATAAGATCAGTTGGTTTATTGATATCAGATAAGCTAATTAATAAACCTGTCAACATTAAAGGCTTGGATTTCCGGGATTAGAATGTGCATGTAAGCTGATCCAAAAACTTATGGTTACCCAAAAAATTGTATTCTATATATCCTGATTCCTCCCATCTCCACAAAAAAACAAGCAAGATCAAACTTGAGTCTTTGAGATTCTTTTTCAGAGGTTATCAGTTCAAGTCTTGCAATACCACTTACAAATTTATTGATTATTCTTCAAGTCTTAGAATAAGTCGAGTTGTACACAAACTGGCCTAGACATTTATTATTGATGATGATAATATTGGTTCATAATATTTATTGAAATATGTGTGAAGGTGTGACCTAACTTTTCATTAAGTGTAGAAATTATTCTTATAATATGCATTTTGTTTGAAATAGAATTAAGAAGGGAAAACTTCAAGTTTAAAGAATTTTTTAAAATTTGAGAGCATCTTCAATAAATTATCTATAATTTCTTTAAAATAAAGAATTATAAGTTAGAGTTTTTAAAAACATTTACATTCAGTTCCAATAAATTCTCTATTTTGAGATTTTAACAATAACTAAATTATTAAAATATTTTATAATTTTATATCCTGATATATTTTTAATATAATAACAATTTTATCTTATTGAAGGGAATAATTAGAAGATCATTTCTCTTTTCTCAAATCAAATTTTAGATAAATCACTAGAGAACAATATAAAATATATGTTAGAGTAAAATAAAAAACAAAACTATTATTATTTTTATAAAATAAAAAAAAATGTATTTAGATTATAAAATCATACAATTATTTTAGTAATTAATTTTGAAATATTTAAAATACAAGCATTTATTATGTTTGAATATAATTTATTTTAGAAATTTTATTTTAAAAACCACATTTATAATAAAAGAAACCACCAACAAAATACAAGACTCCTCAAAACAAACAATTCTGCATGATCTAAAACCCAAAAAACAGGATGTAAAAATCGAAGGGATATTACTCAAAATCAATCATTTTTAGAGATTTTTTATAAGATGACCATCAAAATAGTTATTGGAAAGCGATGTTGACTATAAGTTACAGATGGGTTTCACATTTATACCATTCGGAGAACAAAAATCAGATATTATATCTTATATATATATGAAATCACCCTCATTTTGTCCAAATCGTCTCATGGAGGCGATTTTGACTTTTATTCCATCTTATAGTGAAGACAACTTATGATGCAACGATTTGACACATCAATGACCAACTGATGAGACATCGGAGGAGATTTTCATTGGTATTTTATCTTTTTAGGACCAAATGTAGTGTATATATATATATATATATATATATATATAAATCTTATAGTATTTTCTATAAAATTGTAGTGATCCAAATACTTCTACTCTCACAACCCTTAAACAAAATATACGATCACAACCCTTAACACATATATGAAATCACGTCAAAGTGATAATAGTTCCATATATATTCAAAGTGGCGGGTTAAATATTGTGAGAGTAGAAGTCTTTGGATCAAACTACAATTTTATAGAGAATACTACAAGATTTATATATATATATATATATATATATATTACATTTGGTCATAAGAAAAACAAAATACCAATGAAAATCGCCCTCGATGTCTCGTCAAATCATCATTGTTGTGTCAAATCGTTGCGTAATAAGTTATCTTCACTAGAAGACGAAATAGAGATCAAAATCACTCCCATGGGACGATTTTCACTTTTAGAGGGCGATTTATCCATTTTTAGATATAATATCTGATTTTTTTTATCTCTCAAATGATATACATATGAGATTCATTAATAGTTTATATTCAAAATCGCTCTCCAGAGACGATTTTAATGATTATTTTGTGAAAATGTTTTGAAAAATAGTGATTTTATTAATATACAATGTATTGAATACTTACTTTGAATAATTTCCCAAATTCCAAACAAATACAAACTTAAAAGAAAGAAAGTAAAAACAACAGGAGACCACCAATCCATTTTTGGTTATTTTCTATATTTTTTATTAAAAATCTGTCAAAAATAACGTGATACGTTAATTTGTTTATGTTTTTGTAATTTTTAAAATGAAATTCTTAACCCGTTCTTCAAAGAGGAATCTTTTCGTGTTAGTTCCCAATATTTTCATAACTTTCCTCAGGGTCAGCTTGTATAAAGATTTGAGTAAATTACGTTTTTAGTCCCTGTAGTTTATTGAAAATTTCTATTTTTATCTTAATGGTTCTAAAATTATAATATGGTTTATATTTAATTACTTTTTCGTTTTTATAATTTAAAATTTATTGCTTTTTTTCATTCTTATGGTTTAAAATTTATTTTTATTTAGTTTTTCATACTTAAAAATAATGTTTTTATCTTCAAAGATGAAAATAGAAATGAATTACAAACCATAGAGATGAAAACCAAAATTTTAAAACCACAAAAACTAAAGACGTTGACACGTTGTTACTCTAAAGATTTAATTGTTTTTCACTTGAACCAGAAGCAAAGTAGGTTTCAGGAAATCCATATTTCAACAAACGCCCCTCTATTTTATTATATTTCCAATACCGACCCCCCTAAGTTTCCACGTTTCCCACTTGTAGGTGTAAACATGCATGGATCAGGAGTACTCGGTAAGCACGACGACGTTTTCGCCAATCTTTTCTTTCACGTGCCACATGGCCGTGTTTAGTGTTTACCCAACCGACCTAAATCTTTTTATTCCCACCCTCAAACTTATTTACATTTCTTTTTAAATATTAAATCAAAATTAAAAATCACATCATCCTTAAATTTTTGTCGATCATATATATCTTTAACGTGAATCAAATGTCTGTAAAGTCGTTTGATGTCGTTTTACACAGATTCCATTGTTTCTAAGATTTTTGTTGATTTTAAGGAACCTTTTCAGTTTTTAGTTAATGCTATTTGTATTTTCCAATATCAAAGTTTCACGGGTGCATTTTAAGGAGTCCTACAAATTTGAAGAATTTTACACTATCTGTTCTACTTTCTTCATTTTAAAGAATTCATTAGAGCCGTCAAAATCTTCATTTTTTGAGTTTGAAGAATATATTACTCCTTTCATTCTAAAATAAATATCTACAGTAATTAATAAAAATATGGTTTTACTTTTAAGTATAGAAAAAAAATTGTCAATCTCATAATTAAGAATAAACTAAAAAAGTAAATATTTATTAAGAATAAATTAAAATATTGTTTTAATTTAATTTGAAAAATAAAATAAAGACATAAAACAGGGGTGGGTGCCTGGGTGGGGTAGGAAAATATAAATGGTGGAGGGTGGACGCAAAGGCTGTCTGTTAGTGCGAAACAAAGAGGACGGCGTTTGTGTTTTTTAGTAAACACGTGAGCAGGAGCCTGCCACCTCTTTCATATGTCAACTCCACGCCATTTTTAACAAAAAAGCCTTCTCTCTTTATTTTATACTCACTTTTGTAACAAATTTAACAAAATACTTTTAATTTTTATCAAAATTGGATCTACAAATTTTTTAAAATGGGTCGTGTCATTTAACTATAAGAATAAATATAGAGATATTTTTTATAAAATCATCATTAATCTGTTGGTTATTTCATTTTTTCATATGTAAAGTCAAATGTTCAACTCTTTTATTACAATTTTTTTTAAAAACATAATAAATTTGAAGTTAAAAGTTAAAAACTAAGAAAATAATACTAGCAAGATTCGAATTTGGATCTGGAATGAAAAAAAGGTCTTGCAAATTAACTATATCAAGAAAAACTTGTATTTTCATTGTAGTTTTAAAATATATATATATATATATATATATATAAATATATATATATATATATATAAATATATATATATATAGGGGCCTAATCAAATGAGAACTAATTAGTTTGTGGTAACTGTGAGAACCAATATTAACCATAAATCAATAGATAAATTAGGAAATTTATAATTTTGGCAATTTTGAATTAAAATATTAATGCAAGGATATTTTTGGTATTTTAAAACTTTCCTCCCTCCTCTCTTCTCTCTCCGGCCACCATCCTCTAGCCACCGTCCTCCGGCTACCGTCTGCCGGCCACCGTCCTCCGGTGATACTACAGTGGTATCACAATGCATCATATATGTGCTTGGGTATCACATTGATGTCGTTTGTGTGGTCGATCAAAGATGTAACACAGTGGTATCACTATGCATCATATATATGATTAGGTATCACAATGTATCTTTTGTTTAACAGAGT